>NC_091222.1:25485135-25587635 GCF_040958095.1 Procambarus clarkii | reverse complement strand
TAGTAGCCATTTCTCTGACCATCTCTGCAATCTGTTCAGGTCCTCTTGGAGGATCCTGCAATCCTCATCTGTCACAACTCTTCTCATCAACTTTGCATCATCCGCAAACATCGACATGTAGGACTCTACGCCTGTAAACATGTCGTTAACATATACAAGAAATAGAATTGGTCCCAGCACCGATCCTTGTGGTACTCCACTTGTTACTGTTCGCCAGTCCGACTTCTCGCCCCTTACCGTAACTCTTTGGCTCCTTCCTGTTAGGTAGTTCCTTATCCATTCTAGGACCTTTCCCCTCACCCCCGCCTGCCTCTCGAGCTTGAACAGCAGTCTCATGTGCGGTACTGTATCAAAGGCTTTTTGGCAGTCCAGAAATATGCAGTCTGCCCAACCATCTCTGTCCTGTCTTATCCTCGTTATTTTATCATAGAATTCCAGAAGGTTTGTTAGGCACGATTTCCCTGTCCAGAACCCATGTTGATGTTTGTTCACAAACCTAATGTTCTCCAGGTGTGCAACCAGTCGCAGCCTAATTATTCTTTCCAGTATTTTACAGGGGATGCTTGTCAGTGATACAGGTCTGTAGTTAAGTGCCTCCTCCCTATCTCCTTTCTTGAAGATCGGTACGACATTTGCCTTCTTCCAGCAACTGGGCAATTCTCCTGACATAAGTGACTCATTAAAGATCATTGCCAGAGGCACGCTGAGGGCCTGTGCTGCTTCTTTTAGTATCCACGGTGATACTTTGTCTGGTCCAACTGCTTTTGTTGCATCTAGAGTTGTCAACTGTTTCATTACCTCCTCTGCTGTCACCTCTATATCTGATAGTCTTTCATCTAGGGTAACCCCTTCCAACAATGGGAGCTGCTCAGGCTCGGTAGTGAACACTCCATGGAAACTGGCATTCAGTGCCTCGCAGATTTCCTTGTCACTTTCAGTATATGCCCCCTCTGTCTTCCTTAGTCTTGTCACTTGGTCGTTCACCGACATTTTTCTTCTTATATGACTGTGTAGTAACTTAGGTTGTTTTTTCGCTTTGATTGCAATATCGTTCTCATAGTCCCTTTCCGATGTTCGTCTTATGTTAATGTAATCGTTCCTAGCTCTGTTGTATCTGCTTCTGTTGTCCTCTGTTCTTTGTCTTCTGTACTTCCTCCACTCCCGCCTGCTGGCCATTTTTGCTTCCTGACACTGTCTATTAAACCATGGGTTATTATATTCCTTCTTATTTTTTCCCTTTACCGTTGGTATAAATCTCTCTTCGGCCTCCTGGCATTTCTGTATGACTAGGTCCATCATATCTTGGACTGTTTTTCCTCTAATTTCTTCCTCCCACTGCACTTCACCCAGATAGTCCCTTATCCTCATATAGTCCCCTTTCCTGTAGTCAGCTCTCCTTTCCCAGATCTCTTGTCCCATGGTCATAAGTTTGAATTCCATCATGTAGTCAAAGACTAGGACACAATGGTCACTGGCCCCTAGAGGTATTTCATGCTCTAAATTCTCGATATCTTCTACGTTCTGGGTGAAAATCAGGTCTAATAGGCTCGGTGCATCTCCTCCTCTTTCCCTTGTGTCTTCCTTCACATGTTGTGTCAGGAAATTCCTGTCTATAACATCTACTAATTTTGCTCCCCACGTTTCGTCCCCTCCATGGGGATTCCTTGATTCCCAATTTATCTCTCCATGATTTAGGTCCCCCATGATCAGCAGCTTCGCTCTCATTCTGTGGGCTAGTGTTGCTGCCTTCTGCAGTTCATCTATACATGCTTTGTTGTTGTCATCATACTCCTGCCTGGGTCTTCTACTGTTTGGTGGGGGATTGTAGATTACCAGGATCACAATCTTCCTCCCATCTACTGTCAGAGTTCCATGTATGAAGCTTGTGCACTCATTGGTAACTCGATTTCCCAGGTCTTCAAACTTCCATTTCCGCTTTATTAGGAGTGCTACTCCCCCTCCCTGTCTCTGTGTCCTCTCTTTTCGTATCACCTGGTACCCTTCAGGAAAGATTGCATCTGAGATCATGTCATTAATTTTAGTTTCCACAATTGCAACTATGTCAGGATCTGCTTCACTCACTCTTTCTTTTATCTCTTCTGCTTTATTAGATACCCCATCAGCATTGGTGTACCAAACCTTGAGATTCTTCATGGAAACTCTTGTACCAGAGTTCTCCCTTTCTCTGGGGGTCTGGGGGGATCTGGGGGATGTCTGGGGGGTGACTGGGGGCAGAGGGGATCTGGGGGATCTGGGGGGTGTTTGGGGGATGACTGGGGGCGGGGAGGGTCCGGGGGATGTCCGGGGGGATCCGGGGGGTGTCTGGGGGGGTCCGGGGGGTGTATGGGGGGTGAAAGAGTTCAGGAGGGGGGTGTTCAGAAAGAGTGCTTGGGGGGCTACTGGGGGCTGGGCTGTGTGTGTGTGTGCGTGTGTGCGTGTGTGTGTGTGTGTGTGTGTGTGTGTGTGTGTGTGTGTGTGTGTGTGTGTGTGTGTGTGTGTGTGTGTGTGCGCGCGTGTGTGTGTGTGTGTGTGTGTGTGTGTGTGTGTGTGTGTGTGTGTGTGTGTGTGTGTGTGTGTGTGTGTGTGTGTGTGTGTGTTTACTCGCCAATTTGTACCTACAGGATCGAGCTCTGGCTCTTGGACCCCGCTTATCTAACCGTGGGATTTGCAAAGCAATGACTAATCCGATTTTCACCTATCATATCTCCTTTGAAAGTTTTAAATAGAGTTTCAGCCTTCTATAACCTATTCCTTGAGTTCATTCCATTCTTTCACGCCTCGTATGCCTGAAAGAAATCTTTCTATCATCTCCTTCACTCATCTGAGTCTTAAGGCTAAGTCTTAAGGCTTAACCCCACTCCATCTTGTTCTGTAAACAGACTATAATTATGCTGAATGCAATATTTACAAATAGAGTGAAAACAATCCATGTAGTGTAAAGAAACCAATTATGTAGACCTAAATGAATACCCAGAATACACACACACACACACACACACACACACACACACACACACACACACACACACACACACACACACACACACACACACACACAACACCAATACCACAGTGTATTGGTGTTTGAGTACCTGATTGAAGAAGGGTTATTGAACTCGAGAAGGGATACCGAAACCAAAAGGTTAGCATACCGAAAGGGAAACTATGAGGAGATAAGAAAATGCCTAGCAGATATAGCATGGGAAACAGAGCTCAGGGAAAAGACGGCCCAAGATATGATGGAATACATCACGCAAAAATGCAAGGATGCGGCAAACAAGTTTGTCCCAGTCCAAAAGGAAAACAGTGAAATGAAGATGAGAAACCCATGGTTTAATCAGAGATGTAGGCTAGCTAAGCAGCAAAGTAAAAGGGCATGGAGAAACTATAGGAATAACAGGACACTGGAGAGCAGAGAAAGATACCAGAATGCCAGGAATGAATATGTTAGGATGAGAAGAGAGGCAGAAAGACAATACGAAAATGACATCGCAAGCAAGGCAAAGACTCAGCCTAAATTGTTGCATAGCCACATCAGGAGAAAAACAACAGTAAAGGAACAGGTTATGAGATTAAGGATAGGGGCGGAAGGATTCACTACAAATGACAAGGAAGTGTGTGAGGAATTGAATAAGAAATTCCAGGAGGTCTTCACCTTAGAGCAAGGAGAAATCCCAGAGATAAGAGAGGGAATAGCTAACCAGGAACCACTGGAAGAGTTTGAGATTACCAGCGGGGAAGTAAGGAAGTGTTTACTAGAATTGGATGTGACAAAGGCTATAGGTCCAGATGGAATCTCCCCTTGGATACTAAAGGAAGGAGCAGAAGAACTGTGCCTCCCGCTCTCCATGGTGTATAACAAATCACTGGCAACAGGGGAACTGCCAGAAATTTGGAAAGCAGCTAACGTAGTCCCGATATACAAGAAAGGGGATAGACAGGAGGCACTGAATTACAGACCAGTGTCCCTAACCTGCATACCATGCAAGTTGATGGAGAAGATTGTGCGAAGAAAGCTAGTGGAACATCTGGAGCGAAAGAACTTTGTAACACAGCATCAACATGGATTCAGGGATGGCAGGTCCTGTCTCACAGGGTTACTTGAATTCTACGACCAGGCAACAAAAATAAGGCAAGAAAGAGAGGGGTGGGCAGACTGCATATTTTTGGATTGTCAGAAAGCCTTTGACACAGTGCCACACAAGAGGCTAGTGAAAAAACTGGAGATGCAGGCTGGAGTGAAAGGGAAGGTACTCCGTTGGATACAGGAGTACCTAAGTAACAGGAGACAACGAGTCAGTGTGAGGGGTGAGGTCTCAGATTGGCGAGACGTTACGAGTGGAGTACCGCAGGGGTCAGTCCTTGGACCTATACTGTTTCTGATATATGTAAATGATCTTCCAGAGGGTATAGAATCGTTTCTCTCAATGTTTGCCGATGATGCAAAAATTATGAGGAGGATTGAAACTGAGGACGATAGTAGGAGGCTACAAGATGACCTAGACAGACTGAGTGAATGGTCCAACAAATGGCTGTTGAAGTTCAACCCGAGTAAATGCAAGGTAATGAAACTAGGCGGTGGAAACAGGAGGCCAGACACAGGATACAGAATAAGAGATGAAGTCCTTCATGAAACGGACAGAGAGAAAGATCTAGGAGTTGATATCACACCAAACCTGTCTCCTGAAGCCCACATAAAAAGAATAACGTCTGCGGCATATGCGAGGCTGGCTAACATCAGAACAGCGTTCAGGAACCTGTGTAAGGAATCATTCAGAATCTTGTACACCACATATGTAAGACCAATCCTGGAGTATGCGGCCCCAGCATGGAGCCCGTACCTTGTCAAGCACAAGACGAAGCTGGAAAAAGTCCAAAGGTACGCCACTAGACTAGTCCCAGAACTAAGAGGCATGAGTTACGAGGAAAGGCTGCGGGAAATGCACCTTACGACACTGGAAGACAGAAGAGTAAGGGGAGACATGATCACAACCTACAAAATCCTCAGAGGAATCGACCGGGTAAACAAGGATAAACTATTCAACACTGGTGGGACGCGAACAAGGGGACACAGGTGGAAACTGAGTACTCACATGAGCCACAGAGACGTTAGAAGGAACTTTTTCAGTGTCAGAGTAGTTAACGGATGGAATGCATTAGACAGTGATGTGGTGGAGGCTGACTCCATACACAGTTTCAAGTGTAGATATGATAGAGCCCAATAGGCTCAGGAACCTATACACCAGTTGATTGACAGTTGAGAGGCGGGACCAAAGAGCCAAAGCTGAACCCCCGCAAGCACAAATAGGTGAGTACACACACACACATATGTACCACACTCTACATATCCCCCCCCCCCTTGCTTGACTGTTGCTTTCTTAAGATCAATTCATATTCACCTGAAAGAAACGACTGAGAGAAAAAGTGTGTTTGTAAGATATTTGCCTCAAGGGAGTACGCTACAGTGCCTTGCTACAGTGCCTTATACAGTGCTACAGTGCCTTGCTACAGTGCCTTATACAGTGCTACAGTGCCTTGCCATAGTGCCTTACACAGTGCTACAGTGCCTTGCCACAGTGCTACAGTGCCTGCCACAGTGCCTAACACAGTGCTACAGTGCCTTGCCACAGTGCCTTGCACAGTGCTACAGTGCCTTGCCACAGTGCCTAACACAGTGCTACAGTGCCTGCCACAGTGCCTAACACAGTGCTACAGTGCCTTGCCACAGTGCCTAACACAGTGCTACAGTGCCTTGCCACAGTGCCTTGCACAGTGCTACAGTGCCTTGCCATAGTACCTAACACAGTGCTACAGTGCCTTGCCATAGTGCCTTACACAGTGCTACAGTGCCTTGCCACAGTGCCTTACACAGTGCTACAGTGCCTTGCCATAGTGCCTTACACAGTGCTACAGTGCCTTATACAGTGCTACAGTGCCTTGCCATAGTGCCTAACACAGTGCTACAGTGCCTTGCCATAGTGCCTTACAGTGCTACAGTGCCTTGCCATAGTGCCTAACACAGTGCTACAGTGCCTTGCCATAGTGCCTAACACAGTGCTACAGTGCCTTGCCATAGTGCCTAACACAGTGCTACAGTGCCTTGCCATAGTGCCTAACACAGTGCTACAGTGCCTTGCCATAGTGCCTTACATAGTGCTACAGTGCCTTGCCACAGTGCCTTACACAGTGCTACAGTGCCTTGCCATAGTGCCTTGCACAGTGCTACAGTGCCTTACCATAGTACCTTACAGTACCACAGTGCCTTGCCACAGTGCTACAGTGCCTTACAGTGCCACAGTGCCTTGCCACAGTGCCTTACGCAGTACTACAGTGCCTTGCCACAGTGCCTTGCACAGTGCTACAGTGCCTTGCCACAGTGCCTTGCACAGTGCTACAGTGCCTTACACAGTGCTACAGTGCCTGCCACAGTGCCTTACACAGTGCCACATAACGCTACAGTGCCTTACACATGGCTACAGTGCCCTACAGTGCCACAGAACGCTACAGTGCCTTACAGTGCCACAGAACGCTACAGTGCCTTGCCACAGTGCCTTACAGTGCCACAGAACGCTACAGTGCCTTGCCACAGTGCCTTGCACAGTGCCACATAACGCTACAGTGCCTTACACAGGGCTACAGTGCCCTACAGTGCCACAGAACGCTGCAGTGCCTTGCCACAGTGCCTTACAGTGCCACAGAACGCTACAGTGCCTTGCCACAGTGCCTTGCACAGTGCCACATAACGCTACAGTGCCTTACACAGGGCTACAGTGCCCTACAGTGCCACAGAACGCTACAGTGCCTTGCCACAGTGCCTTACAGTGCCACAGAACGCTACAGTACCTGACCACAGTGCCTTACAGTGCCACAGAACGCTACAGTGCCTGACCACAGGGACACAAAGGCCTGGCGAGAGCGTGTGAGAGTCATTAGTTTTTACGTTACGCAAAAACTAAAGTTAATTTCCCCTTTGGATTGCAAGGCTGTTTAATTGACTGCCATTGTTACTTTGCATTATTTACAGCACCGGTGCACAGGTCACTGGCTTGTAAAACACAGTTTGTAAATCTCTGTGTTTGTAAATCACACAGTTTGTAAAACTCTGTGTTTGTAAATCACACAGTTTGTAAAACTCTGTGTTTGTAAATCACACAGTTTGTAAAACTGTGTTTTTGTTAATAGACAGTTCGTAAATCTGTGTGTTTGTAAATAGACAGTTTGTAAAACTGTGTTTTTGTAAATATACAGTTTGTAAAACTGTGTGTTTGTTAATAGACAGTTTGTAAAACTGTGTGTTTGTTAATAGACAGTTTGTAAAACTGTGTGTTTGTTAATAGACAGTTTGTAAAACTGTGTGTTTGTTAATAGACAGTTTGTAAAACTGTGTGTTTGTTAATAGACAGTTTGTAAAACTGTGTGTTTGTTAATAGACAGTTTGTAAAACTGTGTTTTTGTTAATGTTTGTTAATAGACAGTTTGTAAAACTGTGTATTTGTAAATAGACAGTTTGTAAAACTGTGTGTTTGTTAATAGACAGTTTGTAAAACTGTGTGTTTGTTACTAGACAGTTTGTAAAATTGTGTGTTTGTTAATAGACAGTTTGTAAAATTGTGTTTGTAAATACACAGGGGGCAGGTTATCTGTAAGGTGTTTTCTGTTGTCAATTAGCCAATCTTGAGCTAATCATCCAGCCCACGCCCAATCCTTCAAGCCTGTCTCTGCCCAATCCTTCAAGTCTGTCTCTGCCCAATCCTTCAAGCGTTTCTGCCTCTGCCCAATCCTCCAAGCTCGCCTGCCTCTGCCCAATCCTCCCTCCTACCCGCCCAATCACTTCTATCTCCTCGAATAATCCCTCCCAATCCCGCTCGATGTATCTCGCCCAAACGGTGCCAATCCCACCCAATCAATCTCAACCCCCCCCCCCCTCATCCCCCTCATCCTTCTTTCCACCCCCCCCCTCGAATCCTATTTTCGGATTAATTTCTTCAATTCCAATCATACTTACACCACCAGAATTAATCTTTATATACTACACAATCTCAAAGACCCCTTGTCACGGACCCCCTGTCACGGACCCGTCACGGACCCGTCACGGACCCGTCACGGACCCGTCACGGACCCGTCACGGACCCCTGAAAATCGCCAGGTTCAATAGTGTTTTTTTCAACAGCAAAAAGTAAAGAGGTCAACGTCACTCGCTAGACACGCAAAAATGCGTCTTGAACGCTGTGAATTTTTGTTGGAAAACAGTCACGCTAGTCTCTTGGGAGCCCTGGAAATACAGGCTGGAAATACAGTCTGGAAATACAGGCTGAAAATACAGTCTGGAAATACAGTCTGGAAATACAGTCTGGAAATACAGTCTGGAAATACGGGCTGGAAATACAGTCTGGAAATACAGTCTGGAAATACGGGCTGGAAATACAGTCTGGAAATACAGTCTGGAAATACGGGCTGGAAATACAGTCTGGAAATACAGTCTGGAAATACAGTCTGGAAATACAGTCTGGAAATACAGTCTGGAAATCCAGGCTGGAAATACAGTCTGGAAATACAGTCTGGAAATACAGTCTGGAAATACAGTCTGGAAATACAGTCTGGAAATACAGTCTGGAAATACAGTCTGGAAATACAGGCTGGAAATACAGTCTGGAAATACAGGCTGGAAATACAGTCTGGAAGTGCAAAAGTAGACAGTACAGCTGGACCTGGACAGTTGAATTGTCAACAGGACCAAACGGACCGATAACAGAACCAAATTGACCAATAACAGGACCAAACAGACCAATAACAGGACCAAACGGACCAATAACAGAACCAAACGGACCAATAACAGGACCAAACAGACCAATAACAGGACCAAACGGACCAATAATACACCAAACGGACCAATAACAGACCCAAACGGACCAATAATACACCAAACGGATCAATAACAGAACCAAACAGACCAATAACAGGACCAAACGGACCAATAACAGACCAAACGGACCAATAACAGAACCAAACGGACCAATAACAGACCCAAACGGACCAATAACAGACCAAACGGACCAATAACAGACCCAAACGGACCAATAACAGACCAAACGGACCAATAACAGACCAAACGGACCAATAACAGAACCAAACGGACCAATAACAGACCAAACGGACCAATAACAGACCAAACGGACCAATAACAGGACCAAACGGACCAATAACAGACCAAACGGACCAATAACAGAACCAAACGGACCAATAACAGACCCAAACGGACCAATAACAGACCAAACGGACCAATAACAGACCAAACGGACCAATAACAGAACCAAACGGACCAATAACAGAACCAAACGGACCAATAACAGACCAAATGGACCAATAACAGACCAAACGGACCAATAACAGAACTAAACGGACCAATAACCCCAATTAAACGGCACATATAACAAAATATTTATTTAAACGGCCTGTTAGATGTAACATAGGCCTAATCAACCTCTAAGACAGTACATAGGCCGTAGAGAAAAAGGGAAAGACAATAAGGAAAGGAATAGGAGAGGAAGAGAAGGGTGAGAGGGAAATGAGAGAGACATATGTCACTTATGTCACTTATAACATGTCACATATGTACTTATGACGCTTACCTTCTGTATTCATGTTGACAGACAGACATTTCTTAAGACGACAATGGGGACACCAGTTCCTTCTTGCCTTGTCTACTATACACTCTCCTTTGCCAGCTGTAAATACACCCAAAATATGTATGTTAGTATACATTCTAATGGCTACTAGCGTTTGTGTATTTGTATACATAAACATTAATACACACAGGTGAATCAAATATATACACACACACGCGTGGGTACATACTGTGTGTGTGTGTGTATTCAAGAGCTAATAGCTCAATTCTGCACACACACACACACACACACACACACACACACACACACACACACACACACACACACACACACACACTCACACACATACATACACACACACACATTGATTGTTGATTGACGGTTGAGAGGCGGGACCAAAGAGCCAGACCTCAACCCCCGCAAGCACAACTAGGTGAGTACACACACACACACACCCACACACACACACACACACACACTCACACACATACATACACAAAAGAGTAAAAGCTATTAGAGTAAAAGAACATGGAGAAACTACAGAAATAACAGAACACCAGACAGCAGGGAGAGGTACCAGAGGGCCAGAAATGAGTACATCAGAGTGAGGAGAGAAGCAGAGAGACAGTTTGAAAATGACATCGCGAGTAAAGCCAAGACCCAACCAAAGCTGCTCCACAGCCATATCAGGAGGAAAACAGTAGTGAAGGAACAAGTGATGAAGCTGCGGAAAGGGGAGAACAGATACACAGAGAATGACAAGGTGTGTGAAGAACTCAACAAGAGATTCCAGGAGGTCTTCACAATAGAACAAGGAGAAGCCCCTGCACTAAATGAGGAGGCGGCAACCTTGGAAACCTTGGAGGAATTTGACCTCACTAGTGATGAGGTCAAAAGGTGTCTGCTGGAGCTAGATGTGACAAAGGCTGTTGGGCCTGATAGAATCTCACCATGGATACTAAAGGAAGGTGCAGAAGCACTAAGTGTGCCACTCTCTATGGTGTATAACAGGTCACTGGAAACAGGAGACTTACCAGAAAGTTGGAAGACAGCTAACGTGGTCCCAATATACAAAAAGGGTGACAGGCAAGAGGCACTGAATTACAGGCCAGTTTCCTTAACTTGTATACCATGCAAGGTGCTGGAGAAGATCGTGAGGAAAAGGCTCGTAGAGCATCTGGAGGGAAATAACTTTGTAACGCACCACCAACATGGGTTCAGAGATGGTAAATCGTGCCTCACAGGGTTAATAGAATTTTATGACCAGGCAACGAAAATTAGGCAGGAAAGAGAAGGGTGGGCCGACTGCATTTTCCTGGATTGCCAAAAAGCCTTCGACACAGTACCCCATAAAAGGCTGTTAAAAAAAGTTGGAGCAACAGGCAGGAGTAAAAGGGAAGGTGCTCCAGTGGATAAGGGAGTACTTAAGCAACAGGAAACAGCGAGTAACGGTGAGGGGGAAGACATCAGAGTGGCGAGATGTCACCAGCGGAGTCCCACAGGGCTCAGTACTTGGACCCATCCTGTTTCTAATATATGTGAACGATCTTCCAGAGGGTATAGACTCATTCCTCTCGATGTTTGCTGATGATGCAAAAATTATGAGAAGAATCAAGACGGATGAAGATAGACAGAGACTACAGGATGACCTGGATAAACTGGAGGAATGGTCTAGAAAATGGCTGCTGAAGTTCAACTCTGGAAAGTGTAAGGTGATGAAATTAGGCGAAGGGAGCAGGAGGTTGAACACAAGGTATCATCTGGGAGGTGAAATCCTGCAAGAATCAAATAGAGAGAAGGATCTGGGGGTTGATATCACACCGAACCTGTCCCCAGAGGCCCACATCAAAAGAATATCATCAGCGGCATATGCTAGACTGGCCAACATAAGAACTGCCTTCAGAAACTTGTGTAAGGAATCTTTCAGAACCCTGTATACCACTTATGTAAGACCAATCCTGGAGTATGCAGCTCCAGCCTGGAGTCCATACCTAGTTAAACACAAGACAAAGTTAGAGAAGATTCAGCGGTATGCCACCAGGCTCGTCCCGGATCTGAGAGGATTGAGCTACGAGGAAAGGCTAAAGGAGCTGAACCTCACATCCCTGGAAAACAGAAGAGTAAGGGGAGACATGATAACCACCTACAAAATTCTCAGGGGAATTGACAGGGTGGACAAAGACAAACTCTTCAGCACGGGTGGGACACGAACAAGGGGACACAGGTGGAAACTTAGTACCCAGATGAGCCACAGAGACGTTAGAAAGAATTTTTTCAGTGTCAGAGTAGTTAATAAATGGAATGCATTAGGAAGTGATGTGGTGGAGGCTGACTCCATACACAGTTTCAAGTGTAGATATGATAGAGCCCAGTAGGCTCAGGAACCTGTACACCTGTTGATTGACAGTTGAGAGGCGGGACCAAAGAGCCAAAGCTCAACCCCCGCAAGCACAATTAGGTGAGTACAATTAGGTGAGTACACACACACATTGATTGTTGATTGACGGTTGAGAGGCGGGACCAAAGAGCCAGAGCTCAACCCCCGCAAGCACAACTAGGTGAGTACACACATACACACACACACACACACACACACACACACACCCACACACACACACACCCACACACACACACACACACACACACACACACACACACACACACACACACACCAACTAATACACAACAATAAAAAGGCTGACATATTCAATAGTCACATTATAAAAGAACAACATCGAGTCAGGTGTCTAATACACACCTGCAAGTCAGGTGTATAATACAATCCAACCAAAAACCCAACTTTGCAGGGCGACTAGTCAGTGGGCTGGGACGATCATAGGAAAATTGAGATGAATATCACATGATATTCACAAATGTAGTGAAAAATAAAAATTTGTGGAAAGCCCAATAGTCCATAGAGTATATAATTTCAATATAAATTTGATAATGTTTATCATTTTCATTATACAATTTATATTAAATATATAATATAAGATTGATATTATGTAGTTTATAGTATATATGATAATATTATGTGGGGAGAGACTTGTTTCCTCTTGACATAGAGTAGTTCTTAAGGAGGTTAAATGACATAGTAAGGTCGTTAGAAGTGGTCGAGTAGAGGGCGGCGTAATTAAGTCGACCAGGTGGTTCCGCGCCTGAGTTCAATCCCCCCGGTGCCTGTAATTACTCCCGGTACAAATGATATGCCACTTTAGCGGACCTCGCAACCGGTAATTTAACCGCGTGATACTGTGTAATGTTTTCGGATAATCAATGCAACATTTAGTCCACTTCACAACAATAGGGGGTGATTATTGGTCTGTTTTGCGTCAAGCGCTTGACGCAAGACGGGTGACGCAAGACGGGTGACGCAAGACGGGTGACGCAAGACGGGTGACGCAAGACGGGTGACGCAAGACGGGTGACGCAAGACGGGTGACACAGAGACAGGTGACACCAAATGCAAGAATTAATATAAAAACAAAACGTCTTAGGACAGCACACTGGACGCGTGATCCTGTGGTCCTGGGTTCGATCCCGGGCGCCGGCGAGAAGCAGTAGCCAGAGTTTCTTTCAGCCTGATGCCCCTGTTACCTAGCAGTAAAATAGGTAACTGGGAGTTAGTCAGCATGGAGTCGTGTGTGTGTGTGTGTGTATGTATACGTGGGGGGGGGGGAGGTGATAAGGTGCTGCATGTGTGGTCATGTGTAAGCTAACAGATATGTATCAAATATACATATGTATAGTGAATAACCACACTGTAGTGAGCAAGAACATGTAGAACCAGTCACATATGTAGAACAGATCAACGGGTCATCATAAATGAAAGCTACAACCAGGTGTGAATAGACATGATATCTCACCTGCCAGATGCTAACCACAACAGCCCAATACTCACAAATACAGGAGTAGGTGACGCTCTTCCTTATGGACCTCTTGAAGAAGCAGGAGCAGCCATCGCAGCAGAAGACACCATAATGCTTGCCGTATGACTTGTCCCCACACACTTGACACAGTACTGGTACTGGCAAGGTCCGCCCTGTCAAGAATAACAACATGCTGTCAAGAACAGATTTTCTTATTAGCATATACAAGCACTTGTTATCTTATCTTGTTATGATATCTTACCTGTTACCTAGCAGTAAAATAGGTACCTGGGTGTTAGTCAGCTGTCACGGGCTGCTTCCTGGGGGTGGAGACCTGGTCGAGGACCGAGCCGCGGGGACACTAAAGCCCCGAAATCATCTCAAGATGTACAAGCACTTATCTTATCAACCATGAATAGCGGACAGCACGCTGGACTTGTGATCCTGTGGTTCTGGGTTCGATCCCAGGCGCCGGCGAGAAACAATGGGCAGAGTTTCTTTCACCCTATGCCCCTGTTACCAAGCAGTAAAATAGGTACCTGGGTGTTAGTCAGCTGTCACGGGCTGCTTCCTGGGGGTGGAGACCTGGTCGAGGACCGGGCCGCGGGGACACTAAAAAGCCCCGAAATCATCTCAAGATAACCTCAAGATATACAAGCACTTATCTTATCAACCATGAATAGCGGACAGCACGCTGGACTTGCGATTCTGTGGTCCTGGGTTCGATCCCAGGCGCCGGCGAGAAACAATGGGCAGAGTTTGTTTCACCCTATGCCCCTGTTACCAAGCAATAAAATAGGTACCTGGGTGTTAGTCAGCTGTCACGGGCTGCTTCCTGGGGGTGGAGACCTGGTCGAGGACCGGGCCGCGGGGACACTAAAAAGCCCCGAAATCATCTCAAGATAACCTCAAGATATACAAGCACTTATCTTATCAACCAGGAATAGCGAACAGCACGCTGGACTTGCGATCCTGTGGTCCTGGGTTCGATCCCAGGCGCCGGCGAGAAACAATGGGCAGAGTTTGTTTCACCCTATGCCCCTGTTACCTAGCAGTAAAATAGGTACCTGGGTGTTAGTCAGCTGTCACGGGCTGCTTCCTGGAGGAAGGAGGGTGGAGGCCTGGTCGAGGACCGGGCCGCGGGGACACTAAAGCCCCGAAATCATCTCATGATAACCAAATTGTCATTAATTTGAGTAATTCCCAGCAAACACATAAACATATTTGGCACTATTTTCCGCTTGTTATAACTTGTAATAAAGTCGTTACATATTTACAAGCAGAAATTACAATAACGTGATGCATCGAATGAACAAATCCACAAGGGCCGTGACGAGGATTCGAACCTGCGTCCGGCAGGTAGGTTTTAGACTAAGGCAGATTTAGATTAAGGCAGTGTCTGGGATGCTCCCGGACGTAACTGCTTCGTGAATCTGGCCCCAGGTTCGTAAGTGCTTGCATAACTGCTTTGTGAATCTGACCCCAAGTTCGTAAGGGCTTGCGTAACTGCTCCGTGAATCTGGCCCCTGGGTTCGTAAGTGCTTGCGTAACTGCTTCGTGAATCTGGCCCCTGGGTTCGTAAGTGCTTGCGTAACTGCTTCGTGAATCTGGCCCCTGGGTTCGTAAGTGCTGGCGTAACTGCTCCGTGAATCTGGCCCCTGGGTTCGTAAGTGCTGGCGTAACTGCTCCGTGAATCTGGCCCCTGGGTTCGTAAGTGCTTGCATAACTGCTCCGTGAATCTGGCCCCTGGGTTCGTAAGTGCTTGCGTAACTGCTCCGTGAATCTGACCCCAGGTTCGTAAGGGCTTGCTTGTCTGCTTCGTGAATATGGCCCCTGGGTTCGTAAGTGCTTGCGTAACTGCTTCGTGAATCTGGCCCTTGTTTATTTCCAAATGATCGTACAAAATCGTTTCTATTCACGTATGAGACTTCTCTGACTGCTCTCTATTGCCTTAGTCTTTTGAGGGATAAACTCAGCGAGGCTTCATCTAGTTATGGCAACCCGTCGTCAGCCCAAGTCCATTCCACCCAGCGGTCGACCCCAAAGACGCATTCATCAATTTTTAACAAGCTGTTCATTGAAAATAGGAATTTTCTCAAATATAAATTAATATTATTATATATTAGCATATTGTGCATATATAGGCATAGGTTAGGTGTTTAGGTTCTGTTGGTGATTATTTGTATTTGTAGTACGTGGGTGAAGCATTTACAGCGTTGTGGTTCGAACACAAGTCGTCAGTGAAGCACTTGTTCCGGAAGTGTTCGGATATCATCAGTTGTGAGTCGTGTGTAAACCGTTTTTCATTGGGTTATCTTGGGATGATTTCGGGGCTTAGCGTCCCCGCGGCCCGGTCCTAGACTAGGCCTCCTTTTTTGTTGCACATCCCCCAGGAAGCAGCCCGTAGCAGCTGTTTAACTCCCAGGTACCTATTTACTGCTACGTGAACAGGCACATCAGGGTGACAGAAACTATGCCCATTTGTTCCGCCTCCACTGGAGAACCCCGGAACCTTAGGACCACGAATCCCGAGCGCTATCGACTCAGCCGTCAGGCCCTGATTTACAGGCCCTGACAGGGCGTTTGAGGAGACAATTTTATTTGTTTTTTTGTTTAGAAATATATTGATCCAGGCAATAAAGTGCTATCAATTGTTTGTTTTTAATACATTTTTGAGTTTCTTAACTTTAATCTTCAGCTTTTTGCCTGATTGACCAATAGAGTATTTGATCAGCTTGTTCCCCAACGTCAAGAAACTGACGTACTAAAATACCCTTATCCTAACCTACCAGAGGACCCAAAACAGAAAACGGGACAGTACGTCACTCTCGCCAGCCGATTTCATTTACTAGTATGACGATTTTTGGCCTTAACGCACACGTCAAAATACGACGTGCTTACCTAGTCCTTCCCACCTGTCCCGGAAACGACGGCAGGTGCCACCAGCCTCGAACGACTATCCCGGTTTATAGAGCTCTTGAATCACCACTACGTCAAAAATACGACTGTTTAGTGTCACCCCGAAACGAACACCCAACTAACCGAACACCCAACTAACCGAACACCCAACTAACCGAACACCCAACTAACCGAACACCCAACTAACCGAACACCCAACTAACCGAACACCCAACTAACCGAACACCCAACTAACCGAACACCCAACTAACCGAACACCCAACTAACCGTACACCCAACTAACCGAACACCCAACTAACCGAACACCCAACTAACCGTACACCCAACTAACCGAACACCCAACTAACCGTACACCCAACTAACCGTACACCCAACTAACCGAACACCCAACTAACCGAACACCCAACTAACCGAACACCCAACTAACCGAACACCCAACTAACCGAACACCCAACTAACCGAACACCCAACTAACCGAACACCCAACTAACCGAACACCCAACTAACCGTACACCCAACTAACCGAACACCCAACTAACCGTACACCCAACTAACCGAACACCCAACTAACCGAACACCCAACTAACCGAACAAATTAGGGCAGATTGACAGAGAACGTCAATATTACGGCGCTTAAACGTGTCCTAACACGTCGCTTTTTTGACGTATTGGTCAATTGGTTATAAATGCGACGACATAATTGGCTTGGAGTATAAGCGAGCGCCCAGACCTTAGGAGGTATAACCAAGCTGGTATAACCAAGTGGGTATAACCAAGTGGGTATAACCAAGCGGGTATAACCAAGCGGGTATAACCAAGTGGGTATGGCCAAGAGGGTATAACCAAGTGGGTATAACCAAGTGGGTATAACCAAGCGGGTATAACCAAGCGGGTATAACCAAGTGGGTATAGCCAAGAGGGTATAACCAAGTGGGTATAACCAAGTGGGTATAACCAAACTGGTATAATCATTGAGGTATAACCAAGTGGGTATAACCAAGCGGGTATAACCAAGCGGGTATAACCAAGTGGGTATAACCAACAGGGTATAACCAAGCGGGTATAACCAAGTGGGTATAACCAAACGGGTATAACCAAGATGGTATAACCAAACGGGTATAACCAAGCGGGTATAACCAAACGGGCATAACCAAGCGGGTATAACCAAGTGGGTATAACCAAGCTGGTATAACCAAGCGGGTATAACCAAGTGGGTATAACCAAGCGTGCATAACCAAGCGGGTATAACCAAGCGGGTATAACCAGGGGCTCTGAAACTGTCGAAACATATTTGGGGTATACCTGCTGAAGAGGTCTACTTTTACCAGAGATATAGGGATATACAGAAGTGATATATGGGATGCTCCCGGACGCAGGTTCGAATCCTCGTCACAGCCCTTGTGGATTTGTTCAGGGATATACAGGTTTCGTAATAGGGTTGTGTGCGAGTAGTAGACTTGTCAGCTGGCAATAGTGACACAGTTGAATAGTTTTTGTTAAGAGTAGATTGGTTAGGCCTAGTATAGGGCAACAGGAATTCTGCGGCTTAAATTGGTTCTTACATATGAAGCCCAATCACTTGTGGTGGAGGGTAGAGCGACGGTCTCGCTTCATGCAGGTCGGTGTTCAATCCCCGACCGTCCACAAGTATTTGGGTACCATTCCTTTCCCTCCGTCCCATCCCAAATCCTTATCCTGACCCCTTCCCAGTGCTATATAGCCGTGATGGCTTGGCGCTTTCCCCTGATAAGTAGAAAGTAAATAATTTATAAATAATAATTTCTAAGAAATTATAATAATAATTTCTTTATTTTGTACCCCATACCCACCCCGTGGGCGGTTAGGAAAGGGTTACAGAGCAACCTGTTCTCAGAACAAGTCCATTCCACCCAGCGGTCGACCCCAAAGACGTATTCATAAATTTTAACATGCTGTTCATTCTAAACAGGTTTTTTATCAAATATAAATTAATATAATTTATATATTAGCAAACGGTGGATATTTAGACACTGGTTAGGTTAGGTGTTTAGGTTCTGTTGGCGATTATTTGTATTTGTAGTACGTGGGTGAAGCATTTACAGCGTTGTGGTTCGAACACAAGTCGTCAGTGAAGCACTTGTTCCGGAAGTGTTCGGGCGCCGGTCGGCCGAGCGGACAGCACGCTGGACTTGTGATCCTGTGGTCCCGGATTCGATCCCGGGCGCCGGCGAGAAACAATGGGCAGAGTTTCTTTCACCCTATGCCCCTGTTACCTAGCAGTAAAATAGGTACCTGGGTGTTAGTCAGCTGTCACGGGCTGCTTCCTGGGGGTGGAGGCCTGGTCGAGGACCGGGCCGCGGGGACACTAAAGCCCCGAAATCATCTCAAGATAACCTCAAGAAGATAACGTTATCAATTGTGAGTCGTGTGTAAACCGTTTTTTCAGTCATAAACAGCGGGTTTGGCGGGTGGATGGAATGGACTTTGGGCCTTTGTTTATGAAGACAGACTGATTTCGTTCCTGCCCGGGATTCGAACCCTGAATTCATGATTGTGCGTCGAGAACGAATCCTTAAATATTTAGATACATTGGTGAAAATGGAGTCGTACTTACCCATATCTGTTGCGTCAGTGGTGAAGATTCAGATATCACACTGATCACCAAGGTGATATCCTCGTCTTGATATCGTGTGGAAGGGGGTTCCCGTTATCTACACTGGACGGAAGAGGTAATTCAGGACCTGTTTCCTCTAGCGAGAACACATGAAGATATCACTCATATCTGACCCCACTTCAGAGATCGCTGTGATGCTAGATTCTCTCCGCTTGTACACAAATAGTTTTGCCCTGGAGGTGATTCGCCTGCTGCTAGATCCGGTACCAGATGATCTTAGATGCTAGTGCTGCCTTGGAGATCATTCTCAGCTCCTACGATCATCCTCAATCAGTGAGAACCAATTTGGCGTTACGGAGCTTGTATTCCACTCAGCTCATTCAAGACAATCTCATAATATCAAGTAATTCGAAATGTCCTCTTTCAAGGCGATTCAGAAGCACAGTAAATCTGAAATGCAATCAATACTAAATATCTCTACATCAAATCATTCTTTTTTATATTTAAATTCAATGTTTACTTCAAAAACATCTCAAGTTTAGGGCCAATAAGTATCCATAATTCTTGCAAGCGGTTGAATGAACTGGATTTTTTTTTGTGAATATCATTATGCATATTTTCAGTAGAGTGAATAATACAGAAGCCAAAGGGGACTCGAACCTTTACAACAGCCGTCAAGACGGCTATATAACACTTAAACAACTCTCACACAAATAGATGCTTTTAAAACGATGCTTTTTTGTTTTGTTTTCGATATAAACACCAGAACCACGACCGTTGCCACTCGCTGGTCACTGTTTTTTTTTTATTTCTTTGTTATTTGTATTAAAAATTTTTATCGGCAAAGTTTATTGCTTAAAATCGGCATCAAAATTTCAGTGATTTTTACTGGAGTTGGCAAGAACTAGGGGCCAGATTCACGAAGCAGTTACGCCAGCACTTACGAACCTGGGGCCAGATTCACGAAGCAGTTACGCAAGTACTTACGAACCTGGGGCCAGATTCACGAAGCAGTTACGCCAGCACTTACGAACCTGTCCATCTTTTCTCAATCTTTGGCGGCTTTGTTTACAATTATTAAACAGTTAATGAGCTCCGAAGCACCAGGAGGCTGTTTATAACAATAACAACAGTTGATTGGCAAGTTTTCATGCTTGTAAACTGTTTAATAAATGTAACCAAAGCCGTCAAAGATTGAGGAAAGATGTACACGTTCGTAAGTGCTTGCGTAACTGCTTCCTGAATCTGGCCCCAGGTTCGTAAGTGCTTGCATAACTGCTTCTTGAACCTGGCCCCAGGTTCGTAAGTGCTTGCGTAACTGCTTCGTGAATCTGGCCCCAGGTTCGTAAGTGCTTGCGTAACTGCTTCGTGAATCTGGCCCCAGGTTCGTAAGTACTTGCGTAACTGCTTCTTGAACCTGGCCCCAGGTTCGTAAGTGCTTGCATAACTGCTTCGTGAATCTGGCCCCAGGTTCGTAAGTGCTTGCATAACTGCTTCGTGAACCTGGCCCCAAGTTCGTAAGTGCTTGCGTAACTGCTTCGTGAATCTGGCCCCAGGTTCGTAAGTACTTGCGTAACTGCTTCGTGAACCTGGCCCCAGGTTCGTAAGTGCTTGCATAACTGCTTCGTGAACCTGGCCCCAAGTTCGTAAGTGCTTGCGTAACTGCTTCGTGAATCTGGCCCAAGTTCGTAAGAACTTGCGTAACTGCTTCGTGAACCTGGCCCCAGGTTCGTAAGTGCTTGCGTAACTAATTCGTGAATCTGGCCCCTAGAATTATATATATATATTTTCGCAACTGTCTCGAGTGGGTTTCGAACGAGGTTTCGAGAGCTGGGAAGAAAGTTTCACTCTACGTTTCCTCAGGTTCACAGCGGCTGTCTTTGCTGTTTTTGAATGAGACTGCTTTATTATGCTGATAATGGCTTTATTGGCCCTAGTGATATCATGTGTCGCTGATATCGTGTTGCAGATATCATGTGTTGCTGATATAGTGTGTCGCCGATATCACGTGTCGTTGATATAGTGTGTCGCCGATATCACGTGTCGTTGATATAGTGTGTCGCCGATATCACGTGTCGTTGATATAGTGTGTCGCCGATATCACGTGTCGTTGATATAGTGTGTCGCTGATATCTCGTGACGCTGATATCACGTGTAGCTGATATCATTTGTCATTGTTATCATCTGTCACTGGTATTATCTATCACTGTTATCATGTCACTGGTATCATCTATCACTGTTATCATGTTATAGTTATCAACTGTCACTCTACCTGTCACTGCTATCTGTCCCTGTTATCATCTGTCACTTGTGTCATGTATCACTGTTATCTGTGATTGCTATCATCTGTCACTGTTATGTCACGTGTCACTTATAACTGTTATCATCGGTTACTGGTAACATGTGTTACTGCTATCATCTGCAAGATATCATGTCACTGGTTTCATCTGTAACTTATGTCACTGATATTATCTATGGCTTTTATCATGTCATTGATATCATAAAAATCATCTATGACTGTCACTGTTATCGTGTATCACTGTTATCATATCACTGCTATCATATCATCGCTATCATGTCGCTGGTATTATCATCGAATTCAAATAATTTGATAAATATTTTACTGTGTTAATTTCCGAATGCATTTTTTTTGCAGGAGCGGTATTTGAAATTTTTAAAATAGTGAAGAGCTGGTTTCCAGATTCACGAAGTAGTTACGCAAGCACCTACGAACCTGGGGCCAGATTTACGAAGAAGTTACGCAAGCACCTACGAACCTGGGGCCAGATTTACGAAGAAGTTACGTAAGCACTTACGAACCTGGGCCCAGATTCACGAAGCAGTTACGCCAGCACTTACGAACCTGGGGCCAGATTTACGAAGTAGTTACGCAAGCACTTACGAACCTGGGGCCAGATTTACGAAGAAGTTACGTAAGCACTTACGAACCTGGGCCCAGATTCACGAAGTAGTTACGCAAGCACTTACGAACCTGTCCATCTGTTCTCAATCTTTGGCGGCTTTGTTTACAATTATTAAACAGTTAATGAGCTCCGAAGCACCAGGAGGCTGTTTATAACAATAACAACAGTTGATTGGCAAGTTTTCCTGCTTGTAAACTGTTTAATAAATGTAACCAAAGCCGTCAAAGATTGAGGAAAGATGTACACGTTCGTAAGTGCTTGCGTAACTGCTTCGTGAATCTGGTCGCAGGTTCGTAAGTGCTTGCGTAACTGCTTCGTGAATTTAGTCCCAGGTTTAGGCCTATACGACAAGACGCTGGCGAAGGCCTAGATAAAGGTCAGTATTATCTTTTTGTTAACATATATTTTTATCTAAATTGTGAGTCGATCAAAGTCATATTTCAAGGCACTAGAAGCGTAGTTAGATCTTTGACCGGCGGTCTTCAAGGCCTAAGATAACTCGTAATTGGATATAACGTTCTCGTTATCGAACTCGCGATATCATGGTGACCTTTCGATGATGACCTTTGAGGTGTTGTAAGCGTTTCTTGATCTTTGGTTTGTTGAGTTTCCTTGGGTAGTCGTATTTAGTGACCCGTGACTCCTTGGCCGGCCATCTTAGAGTCGTGACGACTTCCTGGAGGAGTTACCTGCGACATTTCGCGGGGGCCGTTGGTCTCTAACTCAACATGGTGATCCTTCAATTCCCCTTCTAGTAGCGGTGGTTCTCGACTTGTGGTGGTGGCTGTGTAGGTCACTGTGACTTGTGTTGAAGCGGTGAAGGCACTGGCAGGTGTGTGTGAGTGCCTGACTGCGGGGGTCAACCGTCATGAAGATTGCATGACCCGCCGCGAAGGCCAGAAAGGCCGCCATTTCTCGCGATCTCAGAAGGTGAGTGGCGGCAACGTCGCCAGAGCAGGGGAGAATTTCCCGCCAATTTTCAAATCGTTTCAAAATGGCAATACTTTCCTTTTTAACCAAATCAAGACCCGTAAATCATTCCCTTTAGTCGCTAAATTGTATTTGTGATGCAAAACAATTGTTCGCGGCCGGAGGAGATTGATAAATTTTGATTGGGGGATAAAATGTAAATGGATTGGCAGGTTATGGCAACACTCGCGCTGATCTCTGATTGGCTGGGAAGGTCGCGGTGGGCAGTCACTCAACGGCTGTCGTCACCCGAAATTTATTTTGGCGGTAAAATGATTTTTTCCACTGAATACGTAACATAAAATAGCGATTTTATATATTTTTCTTGCTCTTATAACCTTAAAAAATAAAAACCCGCTACGCATAATTACCACAAAAAATAAATTAAATGAGCTTCGCTCGATTTTGTTTAAAATAAAACCAATTGAAGTACTGTATAGTTGTATTCCATTACTAAATCAAAACATGGAGGGAAAATTTAGAATACAGCAGAGGATATTGACACAAATATATATGCCAAACAGATTTCACGAAACATTCCAGAATAATAAATATCCCGAGGCAAGAGTTATTGAGGGAGAGGTTGTGGGGGCGGGGATTCGAACCCCCCACTCAAGTGGTGTTTAAATTATGTACACATGTTCGCCACCCCCCCACCCCCACCCCCCCCACCACAACCCTTCCCAAGCACTACTACCCCCCCCCTCCTGATGGGTTACTGCTACTGGTGGTGGTGCTGGTAGCTTAGTGCTACTGGTGGTGGTGGTGGTGGCTTAGTGCTACTGGTGGTGGTGGTAGCTTAGTGCTACTGGTGGTGGTGGTGGTAGCTTAGTGCTACTGGTGGTGGTGGTGGTGGTGGCTTAGTGCTACTGGTGGTGGTGGTGGTGGCTTAGTGCTACTGGTGGTGGAAGCTTAGTGCTACTGGTGGTGGTGGTGGTAGCTTAGTGCTACTGGTGGTGGTGGTGGTAGCTTAGTGCTACTGGTGGTGGTGGTGGTGGCTTAGTGCTACTGGTGGTGGTGGCTTAGTGCTACTGGTGGTGGTGGTGGTGGCTTAGTGCTACTGGTGGTGGTGGTGGTGGTGGTGGCTTAGTGCTACTGGTGGTGGTGGTGGTGGCTTAGTGCTACTGGTGGTGGTGGTGGTAGCTTAGTGCTACTGGTGGTGGTGGTGGTAGCTTAGTGCTACTGGTGGTGGTGGTGGTGGTGGCTTAGTGCTACTGGTGGTGGTGGTGGTGGCTTAGTGCTACTGGTGGTGGAAGCTTAGTGCTACTGGTGGTGGTGGTGGTAGCTTAGTGCTACTGGTGGTGGTGGTGGTAGCTTAGTGCTACTGGTGGTGGTGGTGGTGGTGGTGGTGGTGGTGGTGGCTTAGTGCTACTGGTGGTGGTGGTGGTGGCTTAGTGCTACTGGTGGTGGAAGCTTAGTGCTACTGGTGGTGGTGGTGGTGGCTTAGTGCTACTGGTGGTGGAAGCTTAGTGCTACTGGTGGTGGTGGTGGTGGTGGCTTAGTGCTACTGGTGGTGGAAGCTTAGTGCTACTGGTGGTGGTGGTGGTAGCTTAGTGCTACTGGTGGTGGTGGTGGTAGCTTAGTGCTACTGGTGGTGGTGGTGGCTTAGTGCTACTGGTGGTGGTGGCTTAGTGCTACTGGTGGTGGAAGCTTAGTGCTACTGGTGGTGGTGGTGGTGGCTTAGTGCTACTGGTGGTGGAAGCTTAGTGCTACTGGTGGTGGTGGTGGTGGCTTAGTGCTACTGGTGGTGGAAGCTTAGTGCTACTGGTGGTGGTGGTGGTGGCTTAGTGCTACTGGTGGTGGAAGCTTAGTGCTACTGGTGGTGGTGGTGGTGGCTTAGTGCTACTGGTGGTGGAAGCTTAGTGCTACTGGTGGTGGTGGTGGTGGCTTAGTGCTACTGGTGGTGGAAGCTTAGTGCTACTGGTGGTGGTGGTGGTGGCTTAGTGCTACTGGTGGTGGTGGTGGTAGCTTAGTGCTACTGGTGGTGGTGGTGGTGGCTTAGTGCTACTGGTGGTGGTGGTGGTAGCTTAGTGCTACTGGTGGTGGTGGTGGTGGCTTAGTGCTACTGGTGGTGGTGGTGGTGGCTTAGTGCTACTGGTGGTGGTGGTGGTGGTAGCTTAGTGCTACTGGTGGTGGTGGTGGTGGCTTAGTGCTACTGGTGGTGGTGGTGGTGGCTTAGTGCTACTGGTGGTGGTGGTGATGGCTTAGTGCTACTGGTGGTGGTGGTGGTGGTGCTGGTAGCTTAGTGCTACTGGTGGTGGTGGTGGTGGCTTAGTGCTACTGGTGGTGGTGGTGGTAGCTTAGTGCTACTGGTGGTGGTGGTGGTGGCTTAGTGCTACTGGTGGTGGTGGCTTAGTGCTACTGGTGGTGGTGGTGGTGGCTTAGTGTTACTGGTGGTGGTGGTGGTGGCTTAGTGCTACTGGTGGTGGTGGTGGTAGCTTAGTGCTACTGGTGGTGGTGGTGGTGGCTTAGTGCTACTGGTGGTGGTGGTGGTGGCTTAGTGCTACTGGTGGTGGTGGTGGTGGTGGCTTAGTGCTACTGGTGGTGGTGGTGGTGGTGCTGGTAGCTTAGTGCTACTGGTGGTGGTGGTGGTGGCTTAGTGCTACTGGTGGTGGTGGTGGTGGTGGTGGTGGCTTAGTGCTACTGGTGGTGGTGGTGGTGGTGGTGGTGGTGGCTTAGTGCTACTGGTGGTGGTGGTGGTGGTGGTGACTTAGTGCTACTGGTGGTGGTGGTGGTGGTGACTTAGTGCTACTGGTGGTGGTGGTGGTGATGGTGGTGACTTAGTGCTACTGGTGGTGGTGGTGGTGACTTAGTGCTACTGGTGGTGGTGGTGGTGGTGACTTAGTGCTACTGGTGGTGGTGGTGACTTAGTGCTACTGGTGGTGGTGGTGGTGGTGGTGACTTAGTGCTACTGGTGGTGGTGGTGGTGGTGGTGACTTAGTGCTACTGGTGGTGGTGGTGGTGGTGGTGGTGACTTAGTGCTACTGGTGGTGGTGGTGGTGGTGGTGACTTAGTGCTACTGGTGGTGGTGGTGGTGGTGGTGGTGACTTAGTGCTACTGGTGGTGGTGGCTTAGTGCTACTGGTGGTGGTGGTGGTGGTGGTGACTTAGTGCTACTGGTGGTGGTGGTGGTGGTGGTGGTGGTGACTTAGTGCTACTGGTGGTGGTGGTGGTGGTGGTGACTTAGTGCTACTGGTGGTGGTGGTGGTGGTGGTGGTGGTGGTGACTTAATGCTACTGGTGGTGGTGGTGGTGACTTAGTGCTACTGGTGGTGGTGGTGGTGGTGGTGGTGACTTAGTGCTACTGGTGGTGGTAGCTTAGTGCTACTGGTGGTGGTGGTGGTGGTGGTGACTTAGTGCTACTGGTGGTGGTGGTGGTGGTGGTGGTGGTGGTGACTTAGTGCTACTGGTGGTGGTGGTGGTGGTGGTGACTTAATGCTACTGGTGGTGGTGGTGGTGGTGGTGACTTAGTGCTACTGGTGGTGGTGGTGGTGGTGGTGGTGACTTAGTGCTACTGGTGGTGGTGGTGGTGGTGGTGACTTAGTGCTACTGGTGGTGGTGGTGGTGGTGGTGGTGGTGGTGACTTAGTGCTACTGGTGGTGGTGGTGGTGGCTTAGTGCTACTGGTGGTGGTGGTGGTGGTGGTGGTGGTGGTGACTTAGTGCTACTGGTGGTGGTGGTGGTGGTGGTGGTGACTTAGTGCTACTGGTGGTGGTGGTGGTGGTGGTGGTGACTTAGTGCTACTGGTGGTGGTGGTGGTGGCTTAGTGCTACTGGTGGTGGTGGTGGTGGTGGTGACTTAGTGCTACTGGTGGTGGTGGTGGTGGTGGTGGTGACTTAGTGCTACTGGTGGTGGTGGTGGTGGTGGTGACTTAGTGCTACTGGTGGTGGTGGTGGTGGTGGTGGTGGTGGTGGTGACTTAGTGCTACTGGTGGTGGTGGTGGTGGTGGTGGTGACTTAGTGCTACTGGTGGTGGTGGTGGTGGTGACTTAGTGCT
Organism: Procambarus clarkii; assembly: GCF_040958095.1. NCBI lineage: Eukaryota > Metazoa > Arthropoda > Malacostraca > Decapoda > Cambaridae > Procambarus > Procambarus clarkii. The sequence goes on along the minus strand of NC_091222.1, from coordinate 25,560,742 downwards.
ACTGGTGGTGGTGGTGGTGGTGGTGGTGGTGACCTAGTGCTACTGGTGGTGGTGGTGGTGGTGGTGGTGGTGGTGGTGGTGGTGGTGGTGGTGACTTAGTGCTACTGGTGGTGGTGGTGGTGGTGGTGGTGGTGGTGGTGGTGACTTAGTGCTACTGGTGGTGGTGGTGGTGGTTACTTAGTGCTACTGGTGGTGGTGGTGGTGGTGGTGGTGGTGACTTAGTGCTACTGGTGGTGGTGGTGGTGGTGGTGGTGGTGGTGGTGACCTAGTGCTACTGGTGGTGGTGGTGGTGGTGACTTAGTGCTACTGGTGGTGGTGGTGGTGGTGGTGGTGACCTAGTGCTACTGGTGGTGGTGGTGGTGGTGGTGGTGGTGACTTAGTGCTTCTGGTGGTGGGTTGAGCTTCGGCTCCTTGGCCCCGCCTCCTAACCGATTGATATATGAGTGTGTGTTGATATATATCCCGATATAAGGGGGGAGGAGGGGTGTTCGGAATGGGGTACAATAGAGCAGTGGGCAGTATCCACTGGTCTTATAGGAGCAGTGCTCGATATAGGAAATCAGTTGTGGCTTTGTGAGTGAATAGAGCAGTGGTGATGGATGTCTTGGCGCCCCCAGGCTGTCAAGTGGCTTGTATCTTGACACATGTATCGGTCAACGTTTAGGAACGCCCTGCTCTTTCGTGTGATTCTAAGGGTCGATAATTCTGAATAGAATTTCTAACTCCAATATGAGAGAGAGAGAGAGAGAGAGAGAGAGAGAGAGAGAGAGAGAGAGAGAGAGAGAGAGAGAGACAGACAGACAAAGACATATACAGAGATATTAAACATTTACTTTCCACATATTACTGTATCAAACCGGATATCAAAGCAACTCCAAAATCAGCATTTAACCTGATATCTTCAATGGATATCATAGGCTTGACTCCAGAAGGTAGAGTCAAATCAACACGAATTGAATTCTGTAGTCAGTAAAACACCTCAGGGTATCTGAGAAGATAGTTCTGGGAGTTAGAAGAACTCCCAGAACCCCCATCAACCAGGTATCAACCAGGTATCAACCAGGTATCAAACCTGTGGAAGAGTCAGTAGTGATCTTTGAGAAGTTTATCTGTCTATCATGTTGGATGGAAATAGGGAATGTTTAGTTAACAAACATCTAAGAAACATGTGTGTGGACTTAGACAATCTTGTCAACTACAGGAGGTACACCTGTTCACTACAGCCACATCTATACACCTGTTCATTCTAGCCACAGCTGTAATTATTTACGTAAATAACCAATAAAGGCTTTTTATTTCTGAAACTAAAGATAAATAGGCAAGAAAATTGATTGAGAAAACGAGGAAATTTTTTAGAAAAACATTAAGAATTTTACAAGTATACATGATAATGTTTACAAGTATACATGAGAATGTTTACAAGTATACATGAGAATGTTTACAAGTATACATGAGAATGTTTACAAGTATACATGATAATGTTTACAAGTATACATGAGAATGTTTACAAGTATACATGAGAATGTTTACAAGTATACATGATAATGTTTACAAGTATACATGAGAATGTTTACAAGTATACATGAGAATGTTTACAAGTATACATGAGAATGTTTACAAGTATACATGAGAATGTTTACAAGTATACATGATAATGTTTACAAGTATACATGAGAATGTTTACAAGTATACATGATAATGTTTACAAGTATACATGAGAATGTTTACAAGTATACATGAGAATGTTTACAAGTATACATGAGAATGTTTACAAGTATACATGAGAATGTTTACAAGTATACATGAGAATGTTTACAAGTATACATGAGAATGTTTACAAGTATACATGAGAATGTTTACAAGTATACATGAGAATGTTTACAAGTATACATGAGAATGTTTACAAGTATACATGAGAATGTTTACAAGTATACATGAGAATGTTTACAAGTATACATGAGAATGTTTACAAGTATACATGAGAATGTTTACAAGTATACATGAGAATGTTTACAAGTATACATGAGAATGTTTACAAGTATACATGAGAATGTTTACAAGTATACATGAGAATGTTTACAAGTATACATGAGAATGTTTACAAGTATACATGAGAATGTTTACAAGTATACATGAGAATGTTTACAAGTATACATGAGAATGTTTACAAGTATACATGAGAATGTTTACAAGTATACATGAGAATGTTTACAAGTATACATAAGAATGTTTACAAGTATACATGAGAATGTTTACAAGTATACATGAGAATGTTAAAGATATACATAGGTGAATATGAAAACATCTAGAGAGAATACTATGCATGTGTGGCAGGAGACAACGATGAATACACATGAATACATACATTAAGAGATGTATATATATATACACACCACTTCTCGGAATGTATACAGAAGGAGTTATTCGTTATGTATACCATATCCATGACTGAAATACTCTCAGTGGTTGGTCAGGAAGGAATTGACTGGCCTCTGTAACCTCTGTAAGCCTCTGTAACCTCTGTAAGCCTCTGTAACCTCTGTAACCTCTGTAAGCCTCTGTAACCTCTGTAAGCCTCTGTAACCTCTGTAAGCCTCTGTAACCTCTGTAACCTCTGTAAGCCTCTGTAACCTCTGTAAGCCTCTGTAACCTCTGTAAGCCTCTGTAACCTCTGTAACCTCTGTAAGCCTCTGTAACCTCTGTAAGCCTCTGTAACCTCTGTAACCTCTGTAAGCCTCTGTAACCTCTGTTATCCTCTGTAACCTCTGTAACCTCTGTAACCTCTGTAACCTCTGTAAGCCTCTGTAACCTCTGTAACCTCTGTAACCTCTGTAACCTCTGTAAGCCTCTGTAACCTCTGTAACCTCTGTAAGCCTCTGTAACCTCTGTAACCTCTGTAACCTCTGTAAGCCTCTGTAACCTCTGTAAGCCTCTGTAACCTCTGTAACCTCTGTAACCTCTGTAAGCCTCTGTAACCTCTGTAACCTCTGTAACCTCTGTAACCTCTGTAAGCCTCTGTAACCTCTGTAACCTCTGTAACCTCTGTAACCTCTGTAAGCCTCTGTAACCTCTGTAAGCCTCTGTAACCTCTGTAACCTCTGTAACCTCTCTAAGCCTCTGTAACCTCTGTAACCTCTGTAAGCCTCTGTAACCTCTGTAACCTCTGTAACCTCTGTAAGCCTCTGTAACCCTCCAGTGGTTGCTCAATCCCAACACCCAAATGAAAAATGTGCACAGCTAATGCAAACATGATTGGATTTGCTGTGTGTGTGTGTGTGTGTGTGTGTGTGTGTGTGTGTGTGTGTGTGTGTGTGTGTGTGTATCGTCGTATGCCAAGAGATATACATTGCAGTATAGGTATAGCAGAGCAGCAGCAGAAGTGTGGGAACGTGTGTGTGTATATATATATATATATATATATATATATATATATATATATATATATATATATATATATATTATAAAATTACACAACATTTCGAACCTACATGGTTCATTCTCAAGTGACAGGAAATTACAAATCATATTGGATTTATACTAATATGGAGTCAGTTGAAAATACTGACCAACACAAATGGGTCAAGAATAAGGCATAAAGGGAGAAAATAGTCAAAAATAAAGTTTAAAGGCCTTCAAAAAATGTAGAAAAAGCCCCTAAATATCTGATCCACATATAGAGATTAATCAGTGTAGTGGACGTAACATATTGGGCAGTGTCTTCTATGTTGGCATCTTCACGTTCCGGTCTTGTTCTCACTCTCATGGTTTCTTGAGATTATCTTGAGATGATTTCGGGGCTTTTTTAGTGTCCCCGCGGCCCGGTCCTCGACCAGGCCTCCACCCCCAGGAAGCAGCCCGTGACAGCTGACTAACTCCAGGTACCTATTTACTGCTAGGTAACAGGGGCATTCAGGGTGAAAGAAACTTTGCCCACTTGTTTCTGCCTCGTGCGGGAATCGAACCCGCGCCACAGAATTACTAGTCCTGCGCGCTATCCACCAGGCTACGAGGCCCCTACGCCTACGATGGTGGGTAGCCCCACCAGGCTACGAGGCCTACGATGGTGGGTAGAGAGGATGGTTCAGTAATTTAGATAATTATGATAGGTTCTATTCTTATGTGAACTGCTTCAAGAATTTGTAATCTTCTTAAATCTTGGGTTTTGTCTATTATACAAGTGTTTTTATTCAACATTTCTCTTGTTAGGGTGATGTCATGGGCTTGGGCCAGATTCACGAAGCAGTTACGCAATCACTTACGAACCTGGGGCCAGATTCACGAAGCAGTTATGCAAGGACTTACGAACCTGGGGCCAGATTCACGACAGCAGTTACGCAAGCACTTACGAACCTGGGACCAGATTCGCGACAGCAGTTACGCAAGCACTTAAGAACCTGGGGACAGATTCACGAAGCAGTTACGCAAGGACTTACGAACCTGGCGCCAGATTCACGAAGCAGTTACGCAAGCACTTACGAACGTGTACATCTTTCCTCAATCTTTGACGGCTTTGGTTACATTTATTAAACAGTTTACAAGCATGAAAACTTGCCAATCAACTGTTGTTATTGTTATAAACAGCCTCCTGGTGCTTCCGAGCTCATTAACTGTTTAATAATTGTAAACAAAGCCGCCAAAGATTGAGAAAAGATGGACAGGTTCGTAAGTGCTTGCGTAACTGCTTCGTGAATCTGGTCCCAGGTTCTTAAGTGCTTGCGTAACTGCTTCGTGAATCTGGCCCCAGGTTCGTAAGTGATTGCGTAACTGTTTCGTGAATCTGGCCCCAGGCCTTCTAGTAGCACGTCGCATTTTGACGTACGCGTTACCTAAGACCAAAAAAACGTCGTACTAGAAAACGGAAGCGTCTGGCGAAAGTGACGGACTGTCCCGTTTTCTGTTGTGGGTCCTCTGGCAGGTTAGGATAAGGGCACTTTAGTACGTCAGTTTCTGGACGTTGGGGAACCTTAGGAAGACGGATTAGGAATACTAATTCCTAATCCGAGATTAGGAGATTCGAACGCGGAGGAACGCTAGAGGAGATTCGAACGCGGTACACATAATCTCAGATCCAACCTAATCCGATTTAGTCATAACAGAAGCCCTGGTCGACGACCGGGCCGCGGGGACGCTAAGCCCCGGAAGCACCTCAAGGTAACCTCAAGGTAACCTCAAGGTAACCTCAAGGTATAATAACTTCAATGTATAAATAGTGATTTGTATTGTTAATATACACATTTAAATTGTTTTTAATCCTGTGGAATTTTCATGCCATTGTCGCTGTTAAATATTTATATTCAATTTTCAGTTTATTAATTTATATAATATTAAGTTGAGAGCCAATAGATGGAGTATGTTACGGGTTATTCATGCCCGTGCCACCTCTTAGGTGGTTTAATCTTTATTAATCAATTGGTTGAGTAAAATGACTGAGAGCTCAGTTACACAAGTGTTATTCTGTGATAATTGAAGAGATTTATATTCTTGCTGATAAGCCTAATCGCTTGAGGTGGACGGTAGAGCGACGGTCTGGCTTCATGCGGGTCGGCGTTCAATCCCCCGACCGTCCACAAGTGGTTCGGACCTCTACAACATTGTAATTGACCTCTGCTGATAAGCCCAATCGCTTGGGGTGGACGGTAGAGCGACGGTCTGGCTTCATGCTGGTCGGTGTTCAATCCCCGACCGTCCACAAGTGGTTGGGACCTCTACAACACTGTAATGACCTCTACAACACTGTAATGACCTCTACAACACTGTAATGACCTCTACAAGACTGTGATGACCTCTACAAGACTGTGATGACCTCTACAAGACTGTGATGACCTCTACAACACTGTAATTGACCTCTACAACACTGTAATTGACCTCTACAAGACTGTAATGACCTCTACAACACTGTAATAACCTCTACAACACTGTAATGACCTCTATAACACTGTAATAACCTCTACAACACTGTAATGACCTCTACAACACTGTAATAACCTCTACAACACTGTAATGACCTCTACAACACTGTAATGACCTCTACAACACTGTAATGACCTCTACAACACTGTAATGACCTCTACAACACTGTAATGACCTCTATAACACTGTAATAACCTCTACAACACTGTAATGACCTCTACAACGCTGTAATGACCTCTATAACACTGTAATGACCTCTATAACACTGTAATGACCTCTACAACACTGTAATAACCTCTACAACACTGTAATGACCTCTACAACACTGTAATGACCTCTACAACACTGTAATGACCTCTATAACACTGTAATGACCTCTATAACACTGTAATGACCTCTACAACACTGTAATGACCTCTATAACACTGTAATGACCTCTACAACACTGTAATGACCTCTACAACACTGTAATGACCTCTATAACACTGTAATGACCTCTACAACACTGCAATAACCTCTACAACACTGTAATGACCTCTACAACACTGTAATTGACCTCTACAACACTGTAATGACCTCTACAACACTGTAATGACCTCTACAACACTGTAATGACCTCTATAACACTGTAATGACCTCTATAACACTGTAATGACCTCTACAACACTGTAATGACCTCTACAACACTGTAATGACCTCTACAACACTGTAATGACCTCTACAACACTGTAATTGACCTCTACAACACTGTAATGACCTCTACAACACTGTAATTGACCTCTACAACACTGTAATGACCTCTACAACACTGTAATGACCTCTACAACACTGTAATGACCTCTACAACACTGTTGGGAACGTGTATATCGTATAAGTATTCATATCTAGGAAAGTGTATAAACATTTGTGTATACAGTGTCCCATGTATACAGTGTTTCATGTATAGTGTCTACTGCACACTAAGTATTAATTTTAGTACACTAAATTAATAAAAAGTACACTAAATTAATTTTAAAATTAATGCCAATGGTCGGCTTGTATATCTGGCCTCTGTTGCGCATGCGCGAGGTGACGAATACCTCCAAGTTGGAAGTCTTTGGAAAATATGTAAACATCGCCTTAATATTGTTATGACACCATTCAACAAACTTGTAGTGCTTGAAACTATATATATATTTTATTATACTTATAATTAGAATCAAATATGAATATCCTAAGAACTAATTTATGGGAGATATTGAAGTAAATAGTCATGAAACTAGAATATTGGAACTGCGCAGTGAGGTGCGCACGGGCGCCGACCTGGAGGCGGGAGGCAGAACGATACCTAGGAGAAAGGAGGCTATATGTCTATATTATATAGATTAGTCTCGTCTCCAACATTATCTCCAACCTATAGCATGGTCTTACAGGTAAGACTATATTCATAAAATTGTGTTTGCGCTTCTGATGTCTTAGATATTAGTAGATTGGATTTTCGGACTGGTGTTATCGGCGACATGTCGCCCCGTTTTCTGTGTGGGATAAATTTAGGTTCAAAAAGTCGTAGTATTTAATAATATTATTTGGATGATATTTTATATTGGAATGGAGGCACGGTGACAGAGTATTATTTAGCGATATTATCATATTTTTATCAGATTTTTATCTCGATAGAGGAATCATTTGGTGTATTTTCCTAATTCATCATATCCCATTAATTATTTTATTGTAAGGTATATTGACAAAGTAGATATGTTATTTTTTGTATTGTCTGTAATCTACATTGTAGAGAGGTAGATAATCTTCTACTTTGAAGTCAATAAGATAAATGGTAAGAACTAAGTACGCGATAGGCTTGGCGCCATAGACTTGGCACCATAGGCTTGGCACAATAGGCTTGGTGCCATAGACTTGGCACCATAGGCTTGGCGCCATAGGCTTGGCTCCATAGGCTTGGCACCATAGGCTTGGTGCCATAGGCTTGGCTCCATAGGCTTGGCGCCATAGGCTTGGCTCCATAGGCTTGGCACCATAGGCTTGGTGCCATAGGCTTGGCACCATAGGCTTGGCACAATAGGCTTGGTGCCATAGACTTGGCACCATAGGCTTGGCACAATAGGCTTGGTGCCATAGACTTGGCACCATAGACTTGGCACCATAGGCTTGGCACCATAGGCTTGGTGTCATAGGCTTGGTGCCATAGGCTTGGTGTCATAGGCTTGGCACCATAGGCTTGGCACAATAGGCTTGGTGCCATAGACTTGGCACCATAGGCTTGGTGCCATAGGCTTGGCACCATAGGCTTGGTGTCATAGGCTTGGTGCCATAGGCTTGGTGCCATAGGCTTGGTGCCATAGGCTTGGCACCATAGGCTTGGCACCTTAGGCTTGGCTCCATAGGCTTGGCACCATAGGCTTGGCACCAAAGGCTTGGCACCATAGGCTTGGCACCATAGGCTTGGTGTCATAGGCTTGGCACCATAGGCTTGGCACAATAGGCTTGGTGCCATAGGCTTGGCGCCATAGGCTTGGCACCATAGGCTTGGCTCCATAGGCTTGGCGCCATAGGCTTGGCACCATAGGCTTGGCACCATAGGCTTGGTGTCATAGGCTTGGCACCATAGGCTTGGCACAATAGGCTTGGTGCCATAGAATTGGCACCATAGGCTTGGTGCTATAGGCTTGGCACCATAGGCTTGGTGTCATAGGCTTGGCACCATAGGCTTGGTGCCATAGGCTTGGTGTCATAGGCTTGGCACCATAGGCTTGGCACCATAGGCTTGGTGTCATAGGCTTGGCACCATAGGCTTGGCACCATAGGCTTGGTGCCATAGGCTTGGTGTCATAGGCTTGGCACCATAGGCTTGGTGCTATAGGCTTGGCACCATAGGCTTGGTGTCATAGGCTTGGCACCATAGGCTTGGTGCCATAAGCTTGGTGCCATAGGCTTGGCACCATAGGCTTGGTGCCATAGGCTTGGCACCATAGGCTTGGCACCATAGGCTTGGTGCCATAGGCTTGGTGCCATAGGCTTGGTGCCATAGGCTTGGCGCCATATGCTTGGCACCATAGGCTTGGCACCATAGGCTTGGTGCCATAGGCTTGGTGCCATAGGCTTGGTGCCATAGTCTTGGCGCCATATGCTTGGCACCATAGGCTTGGCACCATAGGCTTGGTGCCATAGGCTTGGCACCATAGGCTTGGCACCATAGGCTTGGCGCCATAGGCTTGGCATCATAGGCTTGGTGTCATAGGCTTGGCACCATAGGCTTGGCACCATAAGCTTGGCACCATAGGCTTGGCACCATAGGCTTGGTGCCATAGGCTTGGTGTCATAGGCTTGGCACCATAGGCTTGGTGCCATAGGCTTGGCACCATAGGCTTGGTGCCATAGGCTTGGCACCATAGGCTTGGTGCCATAGGCTTGGTGTCATAGGCTTGGCACCATAGGCTTGGCACCATAGGCTTGATGACATAGGCTTGGTGCCATAGGCTTGGCACCATAGGCTTGGTGCCATAGGCTTGGCACCATAGGCTTGGTGCCATAGGCTTGGCACCATAGGCTTGGTGCCATAGGCTTGGCACCATAGGCTTAGCACCATAGGCTTGGTGCCATAGGCTTGGCACCATAGGCTTGGTGCCATAAGCTTGGCACCATAGGCTTGGCACCATAGGCTTGGTGCCATAGGCTTGGCACCATAGGCTTGGCACCATAGGCTTGGCACCATAGGCTTGGTGCCATAGGCTTGGCACCATAGGCTTGGTGCCATAGGCTTGGCACCATAGGCTTGACACCATAGGCTTGGTGCCATAGGCTTGGCACCATAGGCTTGGCACCATAGGCTTGGTGCCATAGGCTTGGCACCATAGGCTTGGTGCCATAGGCTTGGCACCATAGGCTTGGCACCATAGGCTTGGCGCCTTCTTTTGATAATTACTTACACCACGACTCACTTACCATGGGATATTGAACCCTCAGGGGAAAGCACCAAGCCATTACGACTATATAGCACTGGGAAGGGGTCATGATAAGGATTTGGGATGGGACGGAGGGAAAGGAATGGTGCCCAACCACTTGTCAACGGTCAGGGGATTGAACGCCGACCTGCATGAAGCGAGACCGTCGCTCTACCGTCCACCCCAAGTGGTTGGGCTAGAAACAGCTCTTCTGGAGTGCAAGCAATACGAGTAATGGCCTCTATACACAACCCGTCCTCAGACCATGTCTATTCCACCCAGCGGTCGATCCCAAAGAAGCATTCATCAATTTTAACATTGTGTTAATTCAAAATAGGAATTTTTTCAAATATAAATTAATATTATAACAGCATATTGTGCATATATAGGAATAGGTTAGGTGTTTAGGTTAGGTTAGGTTAGGTTAGGTTAGGTTAGGTTAGGTTAGGTTAGGTTAGGTGTTTAGGTTCTGTTGGCGATTATTTGTATTTGTAGTACGTGGGTGAAGCATTTACAGCGTTGTGGTTCGAACACAAGTCGTCAGTGAAGCACTTGTTCCGGAAGTGTTCGGGCGTCATCACTAACAGACGAATCATATGAGAAAGTGTTCGAATTGTCGAGTGACCGAACAAGCCGACAAACAACCGAACACACTAACAGATAACGGAACACAATCCACAAAGAACTAACAATCAACCACTTGGTTCACACGTCAAATGACACCCACGAATTGCTTCAGAGTTTCAGGAACTACAACAAGGCATTTGCAGCTTCTTAATTACAGCAGGTGCCAGAGCCCCAAACAATAACATACATCACCTCTGGCGCCCAGCTCCTCTACCACCTGTGTACAGCAGGAAAGGTGAATATATTACTCTCACCTGGCCAATAGGTAATCACTTCTCTGATAGGAATCCATACATTTAGTTTACAAATTGGCCAGTGTTTGGTGGGACTTGGGAGGGTCTAACTGTCCTCTGGGGCTATCAGCCCTTTGGGACTATCTGCCCTCTGGGACTATCAGTCCTCTGGGACTATCAGCCCTTTGGGACTATCTGCCCTCTGGGACTATCAGTCCTCTGGGGCTATCAGTCCTCTGGGACTATCTGCCCTCTGGGGCTATCAGTCCTCTGGGGCTATCAGTCCTCTGGGGCTATCAGTCCTCTGGGGCTATCAGTCCTCTGGGGCTATCAGTCCTCTGGGGCTATCAGTCCTCTGGGACTATCAGCCCTCTGGGACTATCTGCCCTCTGGGACTATCAGTCCTCTGGGGCTATCAGTCCTCTGGGACTATCAGTCCTCTGGGACTATCAGTCCTCTGGGACTATCAGTCCTCTGGGACTATCAGTCCTCTGGGACTATCAGTCCTCTGGGACTATCAGCCCTTGGGACTACCAGCCCTTGGGACTATCACCCCCTGATAGCCCCATAGTACCACAGCCCTTGGAAAGTACCACCTCCCACGGGTACTAAACCCCGATAGTAGAAGTACTATCCGTCGTGGGTACTGCCCCTCCCCCCCCTCTTTGGCAGCAGCAACGCCCCTGTTGGGTACTTTCGGGTGATTTCGGGGCTATAGTGTCCCCGCGGCCCGGTCCTCGACCAGGCCTCCACCCCCAGGAAGCAGCCCGTGACAGCTGACTAACACCCAGGTACCTATTTTACTGCTAGGTAACAGGGGGCATAGGGTGAAAGAAACTCTGCCCATTGTTTCTCGCCTGGGATCGAACCAAGGACCACAGGATTACAAGTCCAGCGTGCTGTCCGCTCGGCCGACCGGCTCCCTATAAGGTATAGTGCCAGATGCCATAAATAATTGGCCATTGAGGATAAATCACCATGGCACTTCAACAACAAGGTAATTAAGGTTACGTAAATGCCATAAAGGAGAAAGATAGAGCAATTATTGGATTGATTTGCTATTACATAGCTCTATACCATTGTTTTTGGAAGGCTCTTATGTCCGCTCTATAGGTGTTGTGCTCTATAGTGCTCTGTAGGTGTGGTGCTCTGTAGGTGTGGCGCTCTGTAGGTGTAGTGCTCTGTAGGTGTGGAGCTGTTTAGGTGTGGCGCTCTGTAGGTTTGGTGTTCTATACGTGTGGCGCTCTATAGTGCTCTGTAGGTGTAGTGCTCTGTAGGTGTGGCGCTCTGTAGGTGTAGTGCTCTGTAGGTGTGGCGCTCTGTAGGTGTGGCGCTCTATAGTGCTCTGTAGGTGTAGTGCTCTGTAGGTGTGGCGCTCTATTGCTGTGGAGCTGTATAGGTGTGGCGCTCTGTAGGTGTGGTGTTCTATAGGTGTGGCGCTCTATAGTGCTCTGTAGGTGTAGTGCTCTATAGGTGTGGCGCTCTATTGCTGTGGAGCTGTATAGGTGTGGCGCTCTGTAGGTGTGGTGTTCTATAGGTGTGGCGCTCTGTAGGTGTGGCGCTCTATTGCTGTGGAGCTGTATAGGTGTGGCGCTCTGTAGGTGTGGTGCTCTGTAGGTGTGGCGCTCTATTGGTGTGGTGCTGTATAGGTGTGGTGCTCTGTAGGTGTGGCGCTCTATTGGTGTGGTGCTGTATAGGTGTGGCGCTCTGTAGGTGTGGCGCTCTATTGGTGTGGAGCTGTATAGGTGTGGCGCTCTGTAGGTGTGGTGTTCTATAGGTGTGGCGCTCTATAGTGCTCTGTAGGTGTAGTGCTCTATAGGTGTGGCGCTCTATTGCTGTGGAGCTGTATAGGTGTGGCGCTCTGTAGGTGTGGTGTTCTGTAGGTGTGGCGCTCTGTAGGTGTGGCGCTCTGTAGGTGTGGTGTTCTGTAGGTGTGGTGTTCTGTAGGTGTGGTGCTCTGTAGGTGTGGTGCTCTGTAGGTGTGGTGCTCTGTAGGTGTGGCGCTCTGTAGGTGTGATGTTCTGTAGGTGTGGTGTTCTGTAGGTGTGGTGCTCTGTAGGTGTGGTGCTCTGTAGGTGTGGCGCTCTGTAGGTGTGGCGCTCTGTAGGTGTGGTGCTCTATTGGTGTAGCACCCACCAGGTGTAGCACCCACCAGGTGTAGCACCCTCCAGGTGTAGCACCCACCAGGTGTAGCACTCTCCAGGTGTAGCACCCTCCAGGTGTAGCACCCTCCAGGTGTAGCACCCTCCAGGTGTAGCACTCACCAGGTGTAGCACTCTCCAGGTATAGCACCCACCAGGTGTAGCACCCACCAGGTGTAGCACCCACCAGGTGTAGCACCCTCCAGGTGTAGCACCCACCAGGTGTAGCACTCTCCAGGTGTAGCACCCTCCAGGTGTAGCACCCTCCAGGTGTAGCACCCTCCAGGTGTAGCACTCACCAGGTGTAGCACCCTCCAGGTGTAGCACCCACCAGGTGTAGCACCCTCCAGGTGTAGCACCCTCCAGGTGTAGCACCCTCCAGGTGTAGCACTCACCAGGTGTAGTACTCTCCAGGTGTAGCCCCCTCCAGGTGTAGCACCCTCCAGGTGTAGCACCTACCAGGTGTAGCCCCCTCCAGGTGTAGCACCCTCCAGGTGTAGCACCCTCCAGGTGTAGCCCCCTCCAGGTGTAGCACCCTCCAGGTGTAGCACCCTCCAGGTGTAGCACCCTCCAGGTGTAGCACCCACCAGGTGTAGCACCCACCAGGTGTAGCACCCTCCAGGTGTAGCACCCTCCAGGTGTAGCACCTACCAGGTGTAGCACCCTCCAGGTGTAGCACCCTCCAGGTGTAGCCCCTCCAGGTGTAGCTCCCTCCAGGTGTAGCACCCTCCAGGTGTAGCACCCACCAGGTGTAGCACCCTCCAGGTGTAGCACCCTCCAGGTGTAGCACCCACCAGGTGTAGCACCCTCCAGGTGTAGCACCCTCCAGGTGTAGCACCCTCCAGGTGTAGCACCCACCAGGTGTAGCACCCTCCAGGTGTAGCACCCACCAGGTGTAGCCCCCTCCAGGTGTAGCACCCTCCAGGTGTAGCACCCACCAGGTGTAGCACCCACCAGGTGTAGCACCCACCAGGTGTAGCACCCTCCAGGTGTAGCACCTACCAGGTGTAGCACCCTCCAGGTGTAGCACCCTCCAGGTGTAGCCCCCTCCAGGTGTAGCACTCACCAGGTGTAGCACCCTCCAGGTATAGCACCCACCAGGTGTAGCACCCAACAGGTGTAGCACCCTCCAGGTGTAGCACCCACCAGGTGTAGCACCCTCCAGGTGTAGCACCCTCCAGGTGTAGCACCCTCCAGGTGTAGCACCCACCAGGTGTAGCACCCTCCAGGTGTAGCACCCTCCAGGTGTAGCACCCACCAGGTGTAGCACCCACCAGGTGTAGCACCCACCAGGTGTAGCACCCACCAGGTGTAGCACCCACCAGGTGTAGCACCCTCCAGGTGTAGCACCCACCAGGTGTAGCACCCTCCAGGTGTAGCACCCACCAGATGAATCGACGTCTGTGGGGTCGACCGCTGGATGGAATGGACTTGAGTCGAAAACGGATTGAACTGCTTCGTGAATCTGGCGCGTGGATTCGAGAGGATTAATTAACTCACAAGAGGAGGTCGTGGACTATCTTAGAGTAGTAGACTATCCACAGTCAATATATCTAATCACCTTCCAGAGTATATATCTAATCAGCTTCCAGAGTCGATATATCTAATCAGCTTCCAGAGTCGATATATCTAATCAGCTTCCAGAGTCAATATATCTAATCAGCTTCCAGAGTCGATATATCTAATCAGCTTCCAGAGTCGATATATCTAATCACCTTCCAGAATCAATATATCTAATCACCTTCCAGAGTCGATATATCTAATCACCTTCCAGAATCAATATATCTAATCACCTTCCAGAGTCGATATATCTAATCAGCTTCCAATAATCATACAGGAATAGGAGGGATATACCCTGACTGGCTAGGTATAACCCTAATATACTGGTATACTATTCTCTACCATACCTCCACCTCGCTGATAGAATAACAAATGATCCACATTAAATCTTGTAATCGGAAAGTCATTTTTCAAGGCATAATCGCCAGTCATATCGCGGCGGAATTAACACATTATCTTCAATTGCACTATTCTTAAACGACCATTAGCACGAAGGGATAACAGTTATTTAGTAGCAGTGATATAATGCTCATTGTTGCCTAGTTTGCTATCGTTCCTCAAGATATCAATTTTAACGAGAAGATATCTATCTCCTTATTGCCTGATAGATTTAGGTTACTTGTATTGACAGGTGAGGAGAGGATGGGCGCGCCCGCGAGCGCGCACAAGGCCCTTAGAGGTAAACAGCTCCTTCTCCTAAGGAAACCATCAATTCTCTTCGCTTCCTGATGGGTGTAAACTGCTGGTAAGCCTTAGTTTACTGTTGGGTTTACAAGCCTATGAGTCTCTTAATGTTATCTTGATTGGAAAATAATTTGGGAGTTTAAGGGAAAGTTTGGGAGTTTAAGGGAAAAGTTTGCGAGTTTAAGGGAAAGTTTGGGAGTTTAAGGGAAAGTTTGGGAGTTTAAGGGAAAGTTTGGGAGTTTAAGGGAAAGTTTGGGAGTTTAAGGGAAAGTTTGGGAGTTTAAGGGAAAAGTTTGGGAGTTTAAGGGAAAGTTTGGGAGTTTAAGGAAAAGTTTCGGAGTTTAAGGGAAAGTTTGGGAGTTTAAGGGAAAAGTTTGGGAGTTTAAGGGAAAGTTTGGGAGTTTAATGGAAAAGTTTGGGAGTTTAAGGGAAAAGTTTGGGAGTTTAAGGGAAAGTTTGGGAGTTTAAGGAAAAGTTTCGGAGTTTAAGGGAAAGTTTGGGAGTTTAAGGGAAAGTTTGGGAGTTTAAGGAAAAGTTTCGGAGTTTAAGGGAAAGTTTGGGAGTTTAAGGGAAAAGTTTGGGAGTTTAAGGGAAAGTTTGGGAGTTTAAGGGAAAGTTTGGGAGTTTAATGGAAAAGTTTGGGAGTTTAAGGGAAAAGTTTGGGAGTTTAATGGAAAAGTTTGGTAGTTTAAGGGAAAAGTTTGGGAGTTTAAGGGAAAGTTTGGGAGTTTAAGGGAAAAGTTTGGGAGTTTAATGGAAAAGTTTGGGAGTTTAAGGGAAAAGTTTGGGAGTTTAAGGGAAAAGTTTGGGAGTTTAAGGGAAAGTTTGGGAGTTTAAGGAAAAGTTTCGGAGTTTAAGGGAAAGTTTGGGAGTTTAAGGGAAAGTTTGGGAGTTTAAGGGAAAAGTTTGGGAGTTTAAGGGAAAGTTTGGGAGTTTAAGGAAAAGTTTCGGAGTTTAAGGGAAAGTTTGGGAGTTTAAGGGAAAAGTTTGAAAGTTTAATGGAAAAGTTTGGAAATTAAAGGAACAAGTTTGGAAAATAAAGGTAAAAGTTTGGAAAATAAAGGTAAAAGTTTGGAAAATAAAGGGAAAAGTTTAAAAGTGAAACGAAAACGTTTGGGCAAGAAACACAGGTCAGTCTCAGTAGCAACCCAACACAAAGTATATAACAAACAACTAGAGAAGCAAAATAGAGAAGTTCGGCGTACTTAACAATTTCCCTATTAAGGCCCCTCAATAGCTCAGTCGATAGAGCATTCGGCCTCACGCATGTGGGGGTCCAGGGTTCGAATCTCTCACAGCCCAGGTATATGGCAGGTATATCTTGAGGTTATCTTGAGATGATATCGGGGCTTTTAGTGTCCCCGCGGCCCGGTCCTCGACCAGGCCTCCACCCCCAGGAAGCAGCCCGTGACAGCTGGCTAACACCCAGGTACCTATTTTACTGCTAGGTAACAGGGGCATAGTGTGAAAGAAACTCTGTCCATTGTTTCTCGCCCGGGATCGAACCCAGGACCACAGGATCACAAGTCCAGCGTGCTGTCCGCTCGGCCGACCGGCTTCCAGGTAGGTTCATTTGTGTGTACAGCATCACTATATATTGTTCCAATAACAGAAACGTGGATGAATGTTGAAAACAACGAGAGAATTAGCTGAATGTAAAATGCATGGATATAAATTATTTTTAACTACGGGATCACCATAGCCCGTGCTACTTGGAACTTTATGTTCCAAGTAGCGAATTTTTAACTACAACAACATTAATTATTTTACATTGATAGAATATACAAGAATGAGGAGTTACATTATGTGTTAGAGAGAAACTTAAAATTAACGTCAAAGAATGGTTGAAAACAGAGTTTAACGCACAATTTGGTTGAAATTAATAATATTATTATATTTATAATATGATGCATCTATTGGATGATATAACTAGGGCATATTGATCAATTTTTTGTTGTAGGTGACTTTAATTTTAGTGGAATAAACTGCATTAATAAAACAGGCAAGGCAGATATAGAAGAATTTTAAGAAACTAGTGGACCTTACCTTGAGGTTACCTTGAGGTTACCTTGAGGTGCTTCAGGGGCTTAGCGTCCCCGCGGCCCGATCGTCGACCAGGCCTCCTGGTTGCCGGACTGATCAACCAGGCTGTTGGACGCGGCTGCTCGCAGCCTGACATATGAGTCACAGCCTGGTTGATCAGGTATCCTTTGGAGGTGCTTATCCAACTGCTATCTTAACTTGGACGACTGCTATCTTAATCAACTCCTGAGATCAACGCGAGAAACACATTAGACACTCTTGATTCTAGCTATCTTGAAGACAATAATAAATGCCACAAATGGGGAGCATATTGGAAACAGTTGCCATAAAGAAATTTGAATTAATTTAGAAAAGATGTACGAGAGAAAAGTCTATAAGGATTCCAAACTTAAAGGATATGTAAAGGAAATTTAGCGGTATTGAGAAGTTTCTTATGTCTAGGGAGCTGGTCGGCCGAGCGGACAGCACCCTGGACTTGTGATTCTGTGGTCCCGGGTTCGATCCCAGGCGCCGGCGAGAAACAATGGGCAGAGTTTCTTTCACCCTATGCCCCCTGTTACCTAGCAGTACCTGGGTGTAAGTCAGCTGTCACGGGCTGCTTCCTAGGGGGTGGAGGCCTGGTCGAGGACCGGGCCGCGGGGACACTAAAGCCCCGAAATCATCTCAAGATAACCTCAAGATAGATGAGACAAAACAGGATATGGGGAGGTGAGATGTCTTTGAAACATGATGTGTGTGTCAGAGGTGAGTGACATGGGTTTACCTGATCAACCAGGCCTGTGACCCATACGTCAGGCTACGAGCAGCCGCGTCCAACAGCCTGGTTGATCAGTCCAGCAATCAGGAGGCCTGGTCGACGACCGGGCCGCGGGGACGCTAAGCCCCGGAAGCACCTCAAGGTAACCTCAAGGTATGGTAGTGGCTTAGCATGTGAATTGAACTTTGAACGTGTTGACCAGACCACACACTAGAAGGTGAAGGGACGACGACGTTTCGGTCCGTCCTGGACCATTCTCAAGTCCATTGTGTTGAGAGATTGATTGATTGATGAAGATTAAGCCACCCAAAAGGTGGCACGGGCATGAATAGCCCATAAGTGGAGGCCCTTTTTGAGCCATTACCAGTACCAATAGCTGGTACATGGGATCTATGGATGTCATTGGTGCATTGTAGTGATGGGGGGGGGGGAGACTGGGAGGGGTGTATGTGAAGAGACTTGAACACTGGGATCGTCCAGAGGGGCCAGATTCACGAAGCAGTTACGCAAGCGCTTACGAACCTGGGGCCAGATTCACGAAGCAGTTACACAAGCGCTTACGAACCTGGGGCCAGATTTACGAAGCAGTTACGCAAGCACTTACGAACCTGGGGCCAGATTCACGAAAGCAGTTACGCAAGCACTTACGAACCTGGGGCCAGATTCACGAAGCAGTTACGCAAGCGCTTACGAACCTGGGGCCAGATTCACGAAAGCAGTTACGCAAGCACTTACGAACCTGGGGCCAGATTCACGAAGCAGTTACGCAAGCGCTTACGAACCTGAGGCCAGATTCACGAAGCAGTTACGCAAGCACTTACGAACCTGGGGCCAGATTCACGAAGCAGTTACGCAAGCACTTACGAACGTGTACATCTTTCCTCAATCTTTGACGGCTTTGGTTACATTTATTAAACAGTTTACAAGCATGAAAACTTGCCAATCAACTGTTGTTATTGTTATAAACAGCCTCCTGGTGCTTCGGAGCTCATTAACTGTTTAATAATTGTAAACAAAGCCGCCAAAGATTGAGAAAAGATGGACAGGTTCGTAAGTGCTTGCGTAACTGCTTCGTGAATCTGGCCCCAGGTTCGTAAGTGCTTGCGTAACTGCTTTCGTGAATCTGGCCCCAGGTTCGTAAGTGCTTGCCTAACTGCTTCGTGAATCTGGCCCCAGGTTCGTAAGTGCTTGCCTAACTGCTTCGTGAATCTGGCCCCAGGTTCGCAAGTGCTTGCGTAACTGCTTTCGTGAATTTGGCCCCAGGTTCGTAAGTGCTTGCCTAACTGCTTCGTGAATCTGGCCCCAGGTTCGCAAGTGCTTGCGTAACTGCTTTCGTGAATCTGGCCCCAGGTTCGCAAGTGCTTGCGTAACTGCTTTCGTGAATCTGGCCCCAGGTTCGCAAGTGCTTGCCTAACTGCTTCGTGAATCTGGCCCCAGGTTCGTAAGTGCTTGCCTAACTGCTTCGTGAATCTGGCCCTTGGACATTTGTAGATTAACATGAACTTAACAGGAGTTAATTTACATAATTATTATAACTAATAATTAGCACCAGTGACAGTCAAAAAAGGGAGGGAAGGGTTCAAGGGAAGGAGAGAAGGGATAGAAGGAAGGGAGAGAGGAATTGAAGGAAGATAAAGAAGGCAGAAAGAACAAGGGATTGAAAATGAAAGCGATAAAGCCAAATCTATAACATTGCATCTACAGCATACAAAAGGTTGAAGAAGGTGCTATACTGACAAGCGTCACGCTGCAGTATGCATGAGACACTAGTCACGCCTCAACCATTGTCCCGTAACGCTTACTAACACTTAACGTCCCTCTCATCAAAAATTCAACGACCCATCAAAATGGTCCTTCAGCACGTGAAGCTTCGAATAATGACCCTTAATTGCTGACGCGATCAAGGTCCGATTCTCCTTTCTCTTCCTCCTAGATAATTACGTAATTTCTTAACTTATTTTCAACCTACAAACCCATTGAGATCTCTAGAAAATGGTATATATATATAAGTATATTTATCCATCAATGGCTAATCCGGAGATTGGAAATATGATTGGTAATCCCACACGAGCAACTTGTGTCGTGATTCGCGTTCAGTATATACAAGGGGTTACAAAATGGTTCGTGATTCGCGTCCAATATATACAAGGGGTTTACAAAATGGTTGGTGATTCGCGTTCAGTATATACAAGGGGTTACAAAATGGTTCCCCCGTACTAATGTCTTCATGGCTGTGTTTGGCCTGCACATAATAGAGACTAATTGCAACTGTCACATAGTTAATGGCGGTTCTAATTGCACCATTGCACAAGGTGGTCAATAGGCTAACAATCACTGAAGGCGAAAAGGGCGTTGGACAATGCCCGCCAGAACTGTTGTTCATCAGAGCTGTCCGGCTCTATACCGGCTCTGGAGTGGCTCTAGAGCGGCTCTAACTGCTTAATTATTCACTCTGGCATAGACAAGCTTCCTGCTTCTTGATTGAAGTTCGTGGTCCCAATTCTATAAAGCAATTACGGCGCCTTGACATGAAATACAGCCCATTCACACCTGAACTACTTCAAGACATTAATGACCGTGGCCAAGAAGCCTTGATGAGACGACTGTGGGGGGTGTGGGGGGGGTGGGGTCATTTTGGTGTTGTCAGTTCAGCCAATAGACGAGGCCATTCGTCAACCCCGCGGACCAATCAAGACGTTTGGGCAGGCGTGTCCTGCTATTGCACTTCTGCCGTGAGGGTCAATATACCACTCAATGGTGTCAGTGGTCAATATCAGTAGTGCCAACACTCTGGTCTCCTAGTGCCTCTTGTGCCACTCAAACATATATATATATATATATATATATATATATATATATATATATATATATATATATATATATATATATATATATATATATATATATATATATATATATATATATATATACGAGATCAGTTTACTAGTTTACTAGTTAGGCAGTTTATGTATCCACTAGGATACATTTCAGTATACTAGTGGATACATACACATAAGCGTATCACGTGTTATTTTGGGATTATTTTGCATATATGTGAGTTCCAGTCTCCCCCAGTGCCTCAAAATATGTGAGTTCCAGTCTCCCCCAGTGCCTCAAAATATGTGAGTTCCAGTCTCCCCCAGTGCCTCAAAATATGTGACTTCCAGTCTCCCCCAGTGCCTCAAAATATGTGAGTTCCAGTCTCCCCCAGTGCCTCAAAATATGTGAGTTCCAGTCTCCCCCAGTGCCTCAAAATATGTGAGTTCCAGTCTCCCCCAGTGCCTCAAAATATGTGAGTTCCAGTCTCCCCCAGTGCCTCAAAATAATGTATATTGAATAATTCTTACTTTATTTATACTTAGTTTTTTTACTATTGTCATGTTTATGTTCAATTGAGAGAGAGAGAGAGAGAGAGAGAGAGAGAGAGAGAGAGAGAGAGAGAGAGAGAGAGAGAGAGAGAGAGAGAGAGAGACAGACAGACAAGACCTAAGACACATCTCATACCTCAAGACGGTACAATAACATTAACAAGACAAGGTGTCTATATTTCTCTCTGAAAACGAGGAAAAATTTAGCAAAAGATTTCAGGAGATCTTTTAAAAAACAGAACAAAATAGTGGAATTTAGGGTTGTGAGACGAATTGTATCACTGAAGAACAGTAGTCACTGTAAAGGTTAGAAATCATCTATCGGAAATATGTCACTGTAAAGGTTAGAAATCATCTATCGGAAATATGTCACTGTAGAGGTTAGAAATCATCTATCGGGAATATGTCACTGTAGAGGTTAGAAATCATCTATCGGAAATATGTCACTGTAGAGGTTAGAAATCATCTATCGGAAATATGTCACTGTAGAGGTTAGAAATCATCTATCGGGAATATGTCACTGTAGAGGTTAGAAATCATCTATCGGAAATATGTCACTGTAGAGGTTAGAAATCATCTATCGGAAATATGTCACTGTAGAGGTTAGAAATCATCAATCAGGAATATGTCACTGTAGAGGTTAGAAATCATCAATCAGGAATATGTCACTGTAGAGGTTAGAAATCATCTATCAGGAATATGTCACTGTAGAGGTTAGAAATCATCTATCGGGAATAAATATTTGATGAGTAGAACCAGACTAAATATCAACATTATTTTACATATATATAAATATGTAATATTTATATATTATATAGTAATAGGACTTTGTAGCACTCTAGTTCACACTGCTCCTCCTGCTTCTAATGCTGCTGGTGTCTACTCTATTTCCTGTTCATCTTGTCCTCTCCAATATTTATTTTTTTATTTATTAAGTATTACAGTACTGTGGCAATACTTTGGCAGATAATTTTAAGTAGATAAGTAGATTTTAAGTAGTAGATAAGTAGTAGATAATTTTAAGTAGGTAATTTCAATCAGAATTGATAAATGATAAAGATACATTACAAGAGAAAAATGAGATGAGAGAGATAAGTAGGTATATTAAAGTATATTTTTGTTATACTACTGTATACTACTGTAATACTTTGGTGAAACTGGCCGTACACTGAATGACAGACTTATAGAACACAAGAGAAGTGTTAAGTCTGCAGACACTAACAATGCTCTCTTCCATGTGAGAGCATGGAAGAGAGCATTGTTAGATGAGAGCATTGTCTTCCCTCTCTTCTGCCATGTGAGGGATTCTAATCATCCCATTGATTGGTCTTCCTCCAAAATAATCTTTCCTGCCTCTACTTGAGTTACGGCTTCAGCGAGTAGGCGGTTCCTTGGGTTACGGCTTCAGCGGGTAGGTGGTTCCTTGGGTTACTGCTTCAGCGGGTAGGCGGTTCCTTGGGTTACTGCTTCAGCGGGTAGGCGGTTCCTTGGGTTACTGCTTCAGCGGGTAGGTGGTTCCTTGGGTCACTGCTTCAGCGGGTAGGTGGTTCTTTGGGTCACTGCTTCAGCGGGTAGGTGGTTCCTTGGGTTACGGCTTCAGCGGGTAGGTGGTTCCTTGGGTCACTGCTTCAGCGGGTAGGCGGTTCCTTGGGTCACTGCTTCAGCGGGTAGGCGGTTCCTTGGGTCACTGCTTCAGCGGGTAGGCGGTTCCTTGGGTCACTGCTTCAGCGGGTAGGTGGTTCCTTGGGTTACTGCTTCAGCGGGTAGGCGGTTCCTTGGGTCACTGCTTCAGCGGGTAGGCGGTTCCTTGGGTCACTGCTTCAGCGGGTAGGCGGTTCCTTGGGTTACTGCTTCAGCGGGTAGGCGGTTCCTTGGGTCACTGCTTCAGCGGGTAGGCGGTTTCTTGGGTCACTGCTTCAGCGGGTAGGCGGTTCCTTGGGTTACGGCTTAAGCGGGTAGGCGGTTCCTTGGGTCACTGCTTCAGCGGGTAGGCGGTTCCTTGGGTTACGGCTTCAGCGGGTAGGTGGTTCCTTGGGTCACTGCTTCAGCGGGTAGGTGGTTCCTTGGGTCACTGCTTCAGCGGGTAGGCGGTTCCTTGGGTCACTGCTTCAGCGGGTAGGTGGTTCCTCGGGTTACTGCTGGTCTATGGTACACCTGACCTGCTACGACATGGTCCAAAAATTCTTTTGACCATGTCGTAGCTCAGTCGATTAAGGCAGCGTCTGGGATGCTCTCGGACGTAGGTTCGAATCCTAGTTACGGCCCTTGTGGATTTATTCATTTGATGCATCACGCTATTGTGATTTCTGTGTGTAAATTGGGTATGTATTTCCGGAAGTGGGGAGAATTTGCCCAAGATGGCCGCCAAGATGGCCGCCAAGATGACCGCCAAGATGGCCGCCTGGCCCCAATTTGTCGCTATGCGTGCTAGTGGCTGTATAGGACTAAGAACTCTCGTATAAATAAATAAATAAATAAATTAATTAATTAATTAATTAATTAAACCTAGAAAATGGGTATTATAGACATTGAGTATTTAAGACGTTGAGTATTTAAAACGTCGAATATTTAAGACATATTTAAGACTGTCATGGGATATTGTCCAGGACTTTCATGGGATACTGTCCAGGACTTTCATGGGATATTGTCCAGGACTTTCATGGGATATTGTCCAGGACTTTCATGGGATATTGTCCAGGACTTTCATGGGATATTGTCCAGGACTTTCATGGGATACTATCCAGGACTTTCATGGGATATTGTCCAGGACTTTCATGGGATATTGTCCAGGACTTTCATGGGATATTGTCCAGGACTGTCATGGGATATTGTCCAGGACTTTCATGGGATACTATCCAGGACTTTCATGGGATACTGTCCAGGACTTTCATGGGATATTGTCCAGGACTTTCATGGGATATTGTCCAGGACTGTCATGGGATACTGTCCAGGACTTTCATGGGATACTGTCCACGACTGTCATGGGATATTGTCCAGGACTATCATGGGATACTGTCCAGGACTTTCATGGGATACTGTCCACGACTGTCATGGGATACTGTCCAGGACTATCATGGGATACTGTCCACGACTATCATGGGATACTGTCCACGACTGTCATGGGATACTGTCCAGGACTATCATGGGATACTGTCCACGACTGTCATGGGATACTGTCCAGGACTATCATGGGATACTGTCCACGACTAGTCATGGGATACTGTCCAGGACTCTTATGGGATACTGTCCAGGACTGTCAAGGGATATTGTCCAGGACTGGAAAGAGTAGCAAGAAATAGAGGGAGATTGAAAAAGGATTGAGAAGGATTGAAAGATAAGAGATGGGTTCATAACTCGAGTTGACAGAGAGATGCTGAGAAGGAATAGATGTTGAGAGGAAGAAGAGAGTGTACGCGCCTGCACGCCCGCACCAACAGCAAGTTGACCGTAAAAGCAATAATCAAGAAATACACATTTCTATACAGTAGTTATTGCACAATAAAATAAAAAAAATACACTACCATTAGCTACAATAGACAAAAACGATTGATGGATCAGACTTTAACAGCAATACGAAAAAAAAAATACTAATAAGAGATTGATCGGTAGAATGAGAGAAAAATAATAATATACAATAAAGATGAAAAAATATACAATAATTTATAATTATAATTATGTATAAAAAATATACAATAATTGTAAATATACATATATGCAATAATTGCAATAGAAAGCGTGCCTACAAGAATATGACCAACGACTTGAGGGGAAAATTAAAAAAATATGGTTTGGAATGTCACATATGTACTTATTTATAAGCAAAATAGTGACTATAAGCAATAAGTCATATATGTGCTGTCTTTTGCGAGACGAATATGTCATATATGTACTTATTTATAAGCAAAATAGTGACTATAAGCAATAAGTCATATATGTGCTGTCTTTTGCGAGACGAATATGTCATATATGTACTTATTTATAAGCAAAATAGTGACTATAAGCAATAAGTCATATATGTGCTCTCTTGTACGTGACGAATATGTCACATATGTACTTATTTATAAGCAAAATAGTGACTATAAGTAATAAGTCACATATGTGCTGTCTTATGCGAGACGAATATGTCACATATGTACTTATAAGCAAAATAGTGACTATAAGCAATAAGTCATATATGTGCTGTCTTGTACATGACGAATATGTCACATATGTACTTATAAGCAAAATAGTGACTATAAGCAATAAGTCATATATGTGCTGTCTTGTGCGAGACGAATGTCACACATGTACTTATTTATAAGCAAAATAGTGACTATAAGCAATAAGTCATATATGTGCTGTCTTGTACGTGACGAATATGTCACATATGTACTTATTTTTTAGCAAAATAGTGACTATAAGCAATAAGTCATATATGTGCTGTCTTGTGCGAGACGAATGTCACACATGTACTTATTTATAAGCAAAATAGTGACTATAAGCAATAAGTCACATATGCGCTGTCTTGTGGGAGACGAATGTCACACATGTACTTATTTATAAGCAAAATAGTGACTATAAGCAATAAGTCACATATGTGCTGTCTTGTGCGAGAGCGGATCGGGAAAATGAGCCGTGTGTGTGGTGTGGGGGAAAAGATGACGGCACTGTAAGCTCTCAGACACCAACACTCAATACCGATCATCAGCGGACAATAGAAAATCGACCGGGTCATTCTGGTGGTACCACGGACACCTGCGGACTCAGCGGTATGAGCACCTCCGGGCAACAAGGCCCTACCGTCCGTAGAAGAACATTGTAAAGACAAGTTATAGCCGCTATATAAGGGGGGTCACAGCCCCCTACTAACAATATTTTATATTGGAATGACACTATGCTTGCCTAGTCCCTCTTGCTGGGAACAATACCTCGTAGAAAGCTCCAATATACCAGTATAAACTATCTTCATAACTGCAAATATCAAAGTATCTATTACTCTCCAATACTCCTAAAAGCTATTTAAACTAGAATTCACTATCTTTTTCGCTCAGCGACCGATAGCTAGCGAAAGAGCAAGGAGCCCCACCTCCTTTGATGGCGACCCCGCTATAGGTACAGCTATTCAAGTATACCCACTTCAAAGCTCACCCGAATGGGTATACCTTGTCCAATATTTAGTTCGCGACCCCGCAGCTAAGTGGCGAGCCGCGCACGCATCTATCACTCGCGTGCGCGTGTTCACCAGCATTGATTGTGGCATAAAAAAGGAGACTTTACGGCTAGTGAGCAGATTGCTCTTGCTCGGCTCCCTGTTGATGATTTAGCGCCCCGGCTTTGGCGCCAAAGTGATGGCAGAGTCATGAATACTCCTGTGACATGGTGGAGTAGCTGCTGCTGCTTGACTCCTCCTCCCACGGTCAAGTTGTTGACTCCTCCCACGGTCAAGACGTTGACTCCTCCCACGGTCAAGTTGTTGACTCCTCCCACGGTCAAGACGGTGACTCCTCCCACGGTCAAGTCGGTGACTCCTCCCACGGTCAAGTGGTTGACTCCTCCCACGGTCAAGTCGTTGACTCCTCCCACGGTCAAGTCGTTGACTCCTCCCACGGTCAAGACGTTGACTCCTCCCACGGTCAAGTCGCTGACTCCTCCCACGGTCAAGTCGTTGACTCCTCCCACGGTCGAGTCGCTGACTCCTCCCACGGTCGAGTCGCTGACTCCTCCCACGGTCAAGTCGTTGACTCCTCCCACGGTCGAGTCGCTGACTCCTCCCACGGTCAAGTCGTTGACTCCTCCCACGGTCGAGTCGTTGACTCCTCCCACGGTCGAGTCGCTGACTCCTCCCACGGTCAAGTCGTTGACTCCTCCCACGGTCGAGTCGTTGACTCCTCCCACGGTCAAGACGTTGTCTCCTCCCACGGTCAAGACGTTGTCTCCTCCCACGGTCAAGACGTTGTCTCCTCCCACGGTCAAGACGTTGTCTCCTCCCACGGTCAAGACGTTGACTCCTCCCACGGTCAAGTCGCTGACTCCTCCCACGGTCAAGTCGTTGACTCCTCCCACGGTCGAGTCGCTGACTCCTCCCACGGTCGAGTCGCTGACTCCTCCCACGGTCAAGTCGTTGACTCCTCCCACGGTCGAGTCGCTGACTCCTCCCACGGTCAAGTCGTTGACTCCTCCCACGGTCGAGTCGCTGACTTCTCCCACGGTCGAGTCGCTGACTCCTCCCACGGTCAAGTCGTTGACTCCTCCCACGGTCAAGTCGTTGACTCCTCCCACGGTCGAGTCGCTGACTCCTCCCACGGTCGAGTCGCTGACTCCTCCCACGGTCAAGTCGTTGACTCCTCCCACGGTCAAGTCGTTGACTCCTCCCACGGTCGAGTCGTTGACTCCTCCCACGGTCGAGTCGCTGACTCCTCCCACGGTCGAGTCGCTGACTCCTCCCACGGTCAAGTCGTTGACTCCTCCCACGGTCGAGTCGCTGACTCCTCCCACGGTCAAGTCGTTGACTCCTCCCACGGTCGAGTCGCTGACTCCTCCCACGGTCAAGTCGTTGACTCCTCCCACGGTCGAGTCGTTGACTCCTCCCACGGTCGAGTCGCTGACTCCTCCCACGGTCAAGTCGTTGACTCCTCCCACGGTCAAGTCGTTGACTCCTCCCACGGTCGAGTCGTTGACTCCTCCCACGGTCAAGACGTTGTCTCCTCCCACGGTCAAGACGTTGTCTCCTCCCACGGTCAAGACGTTGTCTCCTCCCACGGTCAAGACGTTGTCTCCTCCCACGGTCAAGACGTTGTCTCCTCCCACGGTCAAGACGTTGTCTCCTCCCACGGTCAAGACGTTGTCTCCTCCCACGGTCAAGACGTTGTCTCCTCCCACGGTCGAGTCGCTGACTCCTCCCACGGTCAAGTCGTTGACTCCTCCCACGGTCGAGTCGTTGACTCCTCCCACGGTCGAGTCGCTGACTCCTCCCACGGTCGAGTCGTTGACTCCTCCCACGGTCGAGTCGCTGACTCCTCCCACGGTCAAGTCGTTGACTCCTCCCACGGTCAAGACGTTGTCTCCTCCCACGGTCAAGACGTTGTCTCCTCCCACGGTCAAGACGTTGTCTCCTCCCACGGTCAAGACGTTGTCTCCTCCCACGGTCAAGTCGTTGACTCCTCCCACGGTCGAGTCGTTGACTCCTCCCACGGTCAAGACGTTGTCTCCTCCCACGGTCAAGACGTTGTCTCCTCCCACGGTCAAGACGTTGTCTCCTCCCACGGTCAAGACGTTGTCTCCTCCCACGGTCAAGACGTTGTCTCCTCCCACGGTCAAGACGTTGTCTCCTCCCACGGTCAAGACGTTGTCTCCTCCCACGGTCAAGACGTTGTCTCCTCCCACGGTCAAGTCGTTTCTAAGGTATAAAATCATTTACTTTGCCTAATAATAATAATTAAGATATAATATCGTAAAAGACTTACCTGACAACTCTAGAATTCTAAATGTTATGTAACCATAAGACAGGAGGAGGGTGACACAGTTTCTGAGCCATGTTGGCCCTGAAGAACAACATGGACGGCAGCCATGTTGGCCCTGAAGAACAACATGAACGGCAGCCATGTTGGCCCTGAAGAACAACATGGACGGCAGCCATGTTGGCCCTGAAGAACAACATGAACGGCAGCCATGTTGGCCCTGAAGAACAACATGAACGGCAGCCATGTTGGCCCTGAAGAACAACTTGGATGGCAGCCATATTGGCCCTGAAGAACAACTTGGATGGCAGCCATGTTGGCCCTGAAGAACAACATGAACGGCAGCCATGTTGGCCCTGAAGAACAACTTGGATGGCAGCCATGTTGGCCCTGAAGAACAACATGAACGGCAGCCATATTGGCCCTGAAGAACAACTTGGATGGCAGCCATGTTGGCCCTGAAGAACAACATGAACGGCAGCCATGTTGGCCCTGAAGAACAACTTGGATGGCAGCCATGTTGGCCCTGAAGAACAACATGAACGGCAGCCATGTTGGCCCTGAAGAACAACATGAACGGCAGCCATATTGGCCCTGAAGAACAACTTGGATGGCAGCCATGTTGGCCCTGAAGAACAACATGAACGGCAGCCATGTTGGCCCTGAAGAACAACTTGGATGGCAGCCATGTTGGCCCTGAAGAACAACATGAACGGCAGCCATGTTGGCCCTGAAGAACAACTTGGATGGCAGCCATGTTGGCCCTGAAGAACAACATGAACGGCAGCCATGTTGGCCCTGAAGAACAACTTGGATGGCAGCCATGTTGGCCCTGAAGAACAACTTGAACGGCAGCCATGTTGTCCCTGAAGAACAACTTGGATGGCAGCCATGTTGGCCCTGAAGAACAACATGGTCGGCAGCCATGTTGGCCCTGAAGAACAACATGAACGGCAGCCATGTTGGCCCTGAAGAACAACTTGGATGGCAGCCATGTTGGCCCTGAAGAACAACTTGGATGGCAGCCATGTTGGCCCTGAAGAACAACTTGGATGGCAGCCATGTTGGCCCTGAAGAACAACTTGAACGGCAGCCATGTTGTCCCTGAAGAACAACTTGGATGGCAGCCATGTTGGCCCTGAAGAACAACATGGTCGGCAGCCATGTTGGCCCTGAAGAACAACTTGAACGGCAGCCATGTTGTCCCTGAAGAACAACTTGGATGGCAGCCATGTTGGCCCTGAAGAACAACATGAACGGCAGCCATGTTGGCCCTGAAGAACAACTTGAACGGCAGCCATGTTGGCCCTGAAGAACAACTTGGATGGCAGCCATGTTGGCCCTGAAGAACAACATGGTCGTGTAACGGGGGGTGGGGGAAACAGCTCTCTCTAGTCCGTTATCCCGTCCCCAGTTAGCTAACTATTCTAGAGCACTCCCAGAGTTCCTAAGGCAGCCTCTCTCGTTCAACACCTTGTAACCTAGGTATTTGACTACCTAGGTGCTAAGACTACAAGGCGCCGTAACTGGATCAGCTACCCGAAACTCTAGAGAGAACTCTAGAATACATTTTCATTGCCACAAACGTATAAGAGAAAACGAGAGGAAAGAAATGAATAGTGAAGTAATTAGTGAGGGTTTGGGGTGAGAGGTAGGGAGGTGGGAGGAGCGAGGAGGGTCATTAGTTGAAAGGGAGAGTTAAGAGAGGGGTAGAGGGAGAGGTGTAGATAGGTAGAAGTAGAAGAGTAGATAGTAGAAGTAGAAGAGTATATAGTAGAAGACGAAATGCTGCCACCATCCATTCTAGATCATCACATACAAGACAAGGAATGGAACTTGTCTGTATCACAAAATTTTCAAAAGATGTTATCAAGAGGTCATTATTAGTATGTCCCATCTTTATCATGTACTCATTAAATCATGAAACCGCAGAGGCTTTCTCATCTCAACTCAAACTCTAGGGGACACAAAGGCAATTTAAATAATAAATTCAATTATATTTCACATACTAAGTATCATAATTTAAGCAATGTTCAAGATATATATATATATGTAAAGTGAGTCATCCTCCAAGAATCTGAGAGCACTACAACTGACTGCCCCTGATCCTCACACAACACTTGTAAAACACGACCAAGTCACCTTAATGTTCAACTCACCAAGTGCCTGCCTATAGCTGGATAGAGGGGGGGGGGGGAGTCTGCAGCTGTCAGGCAGCTTCACCCCCGTCCGACCGACAGCCTGTCTCGGCTGTTGTCCTCCTGCTCTCCTGGCTGCTGTTGTTCTGTTAATGCTCTCGAATCGATAGCTCTCAGAGTATATATTGGGAAACTTAGTAGCTAACTCCGCCCACAAGTAGATAGCCTCCGGCTCTCTACCAAGCCACTCCTTAAACGTCGGCATGTTTGAAGGCTACCAGACTACAATTATAAGATTAGTAGAAGTAAGGTGAAATTCGCATGATCTGACCTCAGGTCACTTGGTGGTCATTAACTCTTAGAGGTGTGAAACTCCGCCGACAACTTGGCGCCTTCTCAAATCCTTGTCTGTGACTCATGTACTCTATGTATGTATTAAATAAACACTTTACAGTGTTACAGTCGGCAGCCATGTTGGCCCTGAAGAACAACATGAACGGCAGCCATGTTGGCCCTGAAGAACAACATGAACGGCAGCCATGTTGGCCCTGAAGAACAACATGAACGGCAGCCATGTTGGCCCTGAAGAACAACATGGTCGGCAGCCATGTTGGCCCTGAAGAACAACATGGTCGGCAGCCATGTTGGCCCTGAAGAACAACATGGTCGGCAGCCATGTTGGCCCTGAAGAACAACATGAACGGCAGCCATGTTGGCCCTGAAGAACAACATGGTCGGCAGCCATGTTGGCCCTGAAGAACAACATGGTCGGCAGCCATGTTGGCCCTGAAGAACAACATGGTCGGCAGCCATGTTGGCCCTGAAGAACAACATGGTCGGCAGCCATGTTGGCCCTGAAGAACAACATGAACGGCAGCCATGTTGGCCCTGAAGAACAACATGGTCGGCAGCCATGTTGGCCCTGAAGAACAACATGAACGGCAGCCATGTTGGCCCTTAAGAACAACATGAACGGCAGCCATGTTGGCCCTGAAGAACAACATGGTCGGCAGCCATGTTGGCCCTGAAGAACAACATGGTCGGCAGCCATGTTGGCCCTGAAGAACAACATGAACGGCAGCCATGTTGGCCCTGAAGAACAACATGGTCGGCAGCCATGTTGGCCTTGAAGAACAACATGAACGGCAGCCATGTTGGCCCTGAAGAACAACATAGACGGCAGCCATGTTGGCCCTGAAGAACAACATGAACGGCAGCCATGTTGGCCCTGAAGAACATGGTCGGCAGCCATGTTGGCCCTGAAGAACAACATGAACGGCAGCCGTGTTGGCCCTGAAGAACAACATGAACGGCAGCCATGTTGGCCCTGAAGAACAACATGGTCGGCAGCCATGTTGGCCCTGAAGAACAACATGGTCGGCAGCCATGTTGGCCCTGAAGAACAACATGAACGGCAGCCATGTTGGCCCTGAAGAACAACATAGACGGCAGCCATGTTGGCCCTGAAGAACAACATGAACGGAAGCCATGTTGGCCCTGAAGAACAACATGGTCGGCAGCCATGTTGGCCCTGAAGAACAACATGGTCGGCAGCCATGTTGGCCCTGAAGAACAACATGAACGGCAGCCATGTTGGCCCTGAAGAACAACATGAACGGCAGCCATGTTGGCCCTGAAGAACATGGTCGGCAGCCATGTTGGCCCTGAAGAACAACATGAACGGCAGCCGTGTTGGCCCTGAAGAACAACATGGTCGGCAGCGATGTTGGCCCTGAAGAACAACATGGTCGGCAGCCATGTTGGCCCTGAAAAACAACATGAACGGCAGCCATGTTGGCCCTGAAGAACAACATGAACGGCAGCCATGTTGGCCCTGAAGAACAACATGGTCGGCAGCCATGTTGACCCTGAAGAACAACATGGTCGGCAGCCATGTTGGCCCTGAAGAACAACATGAACGGCAGCCATGTTGGCCCTGAAGAACAACATAGACGGCAGCCATGTTGGCCCTGAAGAACAACATGAACGGAAGCCATGTTGGCCCTGAAGAACAACATGGTCGGCAGCCATGTTGGCCCTGAAGAACAACATGGTCGGCAGCCATGTTGGCCCTGAAGAACAACATGAACGGCAGCCATGTTGGCCCTGAAGAACAACATGAACGGCAGCCATGTTGGCCCTGAAGAACAACATGAACGGCAGCCATGTTGGCCTTGAAGAACAATAGTTGGTATGGGGTCCACTACCGCCCACAGGATGGGTATGGGGTCCACTACCGCCCACAGGATGGGTATGGGGTCCACTTCCGCCCACAGGATGGGTATGGGGGTCCACTACCACCCACAGGATGGGTATGGGGCCCACTACCACCCACAGGATGGGTATGGGATCCACTACCACCCACAGGATGGGTATGGGGTCCACTACCACCCACAGGATGGGTATGGGGTCCACTGCCACCCACAGGATGGGTATGGGGGCCACTACCACCCACAGGATGGGTATGGGGTCCACTACCACCCACAGGATGGGTATGGGGTCCACTACCAACCACAGGATGGGTATGGGGTCCACTACCACCCACAGGATGGGTATGGGGTCCACTACCCCCCACAGGATGAGTATGGGGTCCACAAACCACCCACAGGATGGGTATAGGGGCCACTACCACCCACAGGATGGGTATGGGGTCCACTACCACCCACAGGATGGGTATGGGGGTCCACTACCACCCCACAGGATGGGTATGGGGTCCACTACCACCCACAGGCTGGGTATGGGGTCCACTACCACCCACAGGATGGGTATGGGGTCCACTACCACCCACAGGATGGGTATAGGGTCCACTACCACCCACAGGATGGGTATGGGGTCCACTACCACCCACAGGATGGGTATGGGGGCCACTACCACCCACAGGATGGGTATGGGGGTCCACTACCACCTACAGGATGGGTATATGGGGTCCACTACCACCCACGGGATGGGTATGGGGTCCACTACCACCCACGGGATGGGTATGGGGTCCACTACCACCCACAGGATGGGTATGGGGTCCACTACCACCCACAGGATGGGTATGGGGTCCACTACCACCCACAGGATGGGTATGGGGTCCACTACCACCCACAGGATGGGTATGGGGTCCACTACCACCCACAGGATGGGTATGGGGGTCCACTACCACCCACAGGATGGGTATGGGGGTCCACTACCACCCACAGGATGGGTATGGGGACCACTACCACCCACAGGATGGGTATGGGGCCCACTACCACCCACAGGATGGGTATGGGAGCCACTACCACCCACAGGATGGGTTTGGGGGTCCACTACCACCCACAGGATGGGTATGGGGTCCACTACCACCCACAGGATGGGTATGGGGACCACTACCACCCACAGGATGGGTATGGGGCCCACTACCACCCACAGGATGGGTATGGGAGCCACTACCACCCACAGGATGGGTTTGGGGGACCACTACCACCCACAGGATGGGTGTGGGGTCCACTACCACCCACAGGATGGGTATGGGGTCCACTACCACCCACAGGATGGGTTTGGGGGACCACTACCACCCACAGGATGGGTGTGGGGTCCACTACCACCCACAGGATGGGTATGGGAGCCACTACCACCCACAGGATGGGTATGGGGGTCCACTACCACCCACAGGATGGGTATGGGGTCCACTACCACCCACAGGATGGGTATGGGGGCCACTACCACCCACAGGATGGGTATGGGGGCCGCTGCCACCCACAGGATGGGTATGGGGTTCACTACCACCCACAGGATGGGTATGGGGTTCACTACCACCCACAGGATGGGTATGGGGGCCGCTACCACCCACAGGATGGGTATGGGGTCCACTACCACCCACAGGATGGGTATGGGGGTCCACTACCACCCACAGGATGGGTATGGGGTCCACTACCACCCACAGGATGGGTATGGGGGTCCACTACCACCCACAGGATGGGTATGGGAGCCACTACCACCCACAGGATGGGTATGGGGGCCGCTGCCACCCACAGGATGGGTATGGGGTTCACTACCACCCACAGGATGGGTATGGGGTTCACTACCACCCACAGGATGGGTATGGGGGCCGCTACCACCCACAGGATGGGTATGGGGCCCACTACCACCCACAGGATGGGTATGGGGTCCACTACCACCCACAGGATGGGTATGGGGACCACTACCACCCACAGGATGGGTTTGGGGGTCCACTACCACCCACAGGATGGGTATGGGGCCCACTACCACCCACAGGATGGGTATGGGGTCCACTACCACCCACAGGATGGGTATGGGGACCACTACCACCCACAGGATGGGTATGGGGGCCGCTGCCACCCACAGGATGGGTATGGGGTTCACTACCACCCACAGGATGGGTATGGGGTTCACTACCACCCACAGGATGGGTATGGGGGCCGCTACCACCCACAGGATGGGTATGGGGTCCACTACCACCCACAGGATGGGTATGGGGACCACTACCACCCACAGGATGGGTATGGGGCCCACTACCACCCACAGGATGGGTATGGGAGCCACTACCACCCACAGGATGGGTTTGGGGTCCACTACCACCCACAGGATGGGTATGGGGTCCACTACCACCCACAGGATGGGTATGGGGTCCACTACCACCCACAGGATGGGTATGGGGGTCCACTACCACCCACAGGATGGGTATGGGGTCCACTACCACCCACAGGATGGGTTTGGGGGTCCACTACCACCCACAGGATGGGTATGGGAGCCACTACCACCCACAGGATGGGTATGGGGCCCACTACCACGCACAGGATGGGTTTGGGGTCCACTACCACCCACAGGATGGGTATGGGGTTCACTACCACCCACAGGATGGGTATGGGGTCCACTACCACCCCACAGGATGGGTATGGGGTCCACTACCACCCACAGGATGGGTATGGGGGCCGCTGCCACCCACAGGATGGGTATGGGGTTCACTACCACCCACAGGATGGGTATGGGGTTCACTACCACCCACAGGATGGGTATGGGGGCCGCTACCACCCACAGGATGGGTATGGGGCCCACTACCACCCACAGGATGGGTATGGGGTCCACTACCACCCACAGGATGGGTATGGGGACCACTACCACCCACAGGATGGGTATGGGGTCCACTACCGCCCACAGGATAGGTATGGGGGTCCACTACCACCCACAGGATGGGTATGGGGTCCACTACCACCTACAGGATGGGTATGGGGCCCACTACCACCCACAGGATGGGTATGGGGTCCACTACCACCCACAGGATGGGTATGGGAGCCACTACCACCCACAGGATGGGTATGGGGGTCCACTACCACCTACAGGATGGGTATGGGGTCCACTACCACCAACAGGATGGGTATGGGGGCCGCTACCACCCACAGGATGGGTATGGGGCCCACTACCACCCACAGGATGGGTATGGGGGTCCACTACCACCCACAGGATGGGTATGGGGACCACTACCACCCACAGGATGGGGTATGGGGTCCACTACCACCCACAGGATGGGTATGGGGTCCACTACCACCCACAGGATGGGTATGGGGGCCGCTACCACCCACAGGATGGGTATGGGGCCCACTACCACCCACAGGATGGGTATGGGGTCCACTACCACCCACAGGATGGGTATGGGGTCCACTACCACCCACAGGATGGGCGGTATTAAACAACTTTGATCTCACGTACATTAGAAGTCTATCTTCTAAGAACACGTCACTAACGCTCTTTCAAAGGAAAATCAATACACAATATACTAATGGGCATTTTATTGACGTAACAGTGCACCTATTGGCAAGTTGGACGTGTGGACTTTCTCCAAGTCCAAGGGCCAAACACAGCTTAAACTTTGTTTAGCGTTCAAGTCCTCATTGCGCGTCTGATCAAATATACGATAGTCACACATTAAAGAAAACGAGAGATCTCTAGCTTCCCACTTTCTCTTACCTCCAAGAAATCAGGGGAGACTATAAGACTTTTCGCTTTCCTTCAAGTGAAGTCTGACACCACATTTAATTCATTTGTATAATATATAACCTTTATTTTATTATAGATTTCATTCTTAGACACTGGTAGAAGGGAAGGGAACTATCAGGGGGAAAGTGCCAAGCCATTACGACTATATAGCACTGGGAAGGGGTCAGGATTTGGATTTGGGATGGGACGGAGGGAAAGGAATGGTGCCCAACCACTTGTGGACGGTCGGGGATTGAACTACCGTCCACCGCAAGTGGCTGAGACACACTGGTGAAGACAGGCTGGGTATAAGACGCGTTATATTCAGGTTACAGATGTATTAAGAGGGTTACAGACTGTAACTCAAGGTTACAGACTCAAGGTGCTACGTTACACAGAATAAATAAGATTACGAGAGAAATAAGAAACTTTTTGAAATAAATAATAACATAGACAAGATAAATAAAAATAATAATGTAGAATAAATAAATTTTGAAGAGTCAGAAGTATTTTGAAAGTTACAATAGAGTACCAATCAAATCACTGTATACAAAAATAAGAAATTAATAGTTTTACTTAAACTAACACTCACTTCAAGACAAATCTAAGTTCACTTATTTCACATAGACAAGTATTCACAAAGAAATATTTTAATCTTATTATAACACAAGACCTAATTTCTTATATGCTTGTCAGTCATACATAACAAAAAATTATACACACCAGTATACATAATAAAATATAGAGTTATTGAAGAGTATTTTTCAACCATTGTATGAAATCTCGTACCTTAGAGCGTAAGGGTATTATAGTTATAGGGGATTTGATTCTGTGTTTACATTAAACCACGTGGCTTGGTAATATGTAAACAAAGCCCACGTGGCGGCCACGTGGCAATGTTTACATCATCCGCCAGCAGGATTCTTCAGCTAAAGTGACATTCCGATATACACAATACGAAGTGTGTTGGCAGATACTCCGGCGCATATCTATACAGCGCAGTTACGTATATGTACATATATGTACACACCTACATATGGGAGCCTACAGCTTTACAGTGATCATATAACACACACACACACACACACACACACACACACACACACACACACACACACACACACACACACACACACACACACACACACACACAATGTGTTCCTCCATCTGTCAGAATGGTTGACAAATGGAATGCATTAGGCAGTGATGTGGTGGAGGCTGACTCCATACACAGTTTCAAGTGTAGATATGATAGAGCCCAATAGGCTCAGGAACCTGTACACCTGTTGATTGACAGTTGAGAGGCGGGACCAAAGAGCCAGAGCTCAACCCCCGCAAGCACAATTAGATAAGTACAATTAGGTGACTACACACACACACACACACACACCTGAAGGAACTGTGCCTTACGACACTAGAGAAAAGAAGGGAGAGGGGGGACATGATAGGAACGTATAAAATACTCAGGGGGATTGACAGAGTGGACATAGACGAAATGTTCACACGTAATAATAACAGAACGAGGGGACATGGGTGGAAGCTGGAAACTCAGATGAGTCACAGAGATGTTAGGAAGTTTTCTTTTAGCGTGAGAGTAGTGGGAAAATGGAATGCACTTCAGGAACAGGTTGTGGAAGCAAATACTATTCATACTTTTAAAACTTGATATGATAGGAAAATGGGACAGGAGTCATTGCTGTAAACAACCGATGCTCGAAAGGCTCATAATATATATATATATTTATATATATATATATATATATATATATATATATATATATATATATATATATATATATATATATATATATATATATATATATATATATATATATATATATATATAAGTCTCGACAAGGAATATTTCTGTAGGTCGAAGGGGTCAGGTGTAATACTCAAGACATTAGAGATACTTCAGAGTACTTTAAAAGACAACTTAAAATCCCACGAAGCCACAGATACTCGAGGAAATACTTGTTTAAGTGGGCTGCAGAAGCCAGTTTTAAGTAGATGATAGAAGTGACAATGATAACTCAAAACTCAAGTAAAATATGATAGAGCTCAGTTGAACCTGTTCACCAGTTGATTGACAGTTGAGAGACGGGACCAAAGAGCCAGAGCTCAACCCTAGGTGAGTACATATGTGCCTCAGCCAGATATAGAGGATATTAGACGCTTTACACACCTGACTAGCGCCACAACTAACATCAGACTTCAAACACACACACACACACACACACACACACACACCCCCACCCACACACACACCCCCACCCACACACACACCCCCACCCACACACACACACACCCCCACCCACACACACACACACACACACACACACACACACATGTACGACAAGGAAAATTATGCATCAAAGATAGAGTCCATTTTGAGTGCTTTGAAGTCCATTTTGAGTACTTTGAAGTCCATTTTCAGTACTTTGAAGTCTATTTCGAATACTT
Source organism: Procambarus clarkii (assembly GCF_040958095.1). NCBI lineage: Eukaryota > Metazoa > Arthropoda > Malacostraca > Decapoda > Cambaridae > Procambarus > Procambarus clarkii. The sequence goes on along the minus strand of NC_091222.1, from coordinate 25,521,483 downwards.
TGAAGTCCATTTTAAGTACTTTGAAGTCCATTTTGAGTACTTAAAGTCCAATTTGAGTACTTAAAGTCCATTTTGAGTACTTAAAGTCCAATTTGAGTACTTAAAGTCCAATTTGAGTACTAACATTGAACTCCCCTTAAGAAGATCAAGCAGAAAAGGCTGTTTACATTACTAGTAAGTGTTCTAACATTTGCAAGTCCCTCGAGTGCATATATATATATAGACATTAACCTAGATTTTTATATACATTATATAAAAAATAGAAATATAGCTGTATTTACACAAAATAATAATTATCACCCTTCATGTTCAAAATACAATACAAAATCGCATCACAAATGAGCATATATACTTAATATATACTTATATATATATATATATATATATATATATATATATATATATATATATATATATATATATATATATATATATATATGACAATGTCAGACCACGAAGGAAAAATGAAACAGGAAATTTCCTTAAGTACTTTCGTATATTAAATACATCTTCAGAAGGTCCACCTTCCTTTAACCTTCTGAAGATGTATTTAATATACGAAAGTACTTAAGGAAATTTCCTGTTTCATTTTTCCTTCGTGGTCTGACATTGTCACATTCTTAATCACGTGTTTATTTTCGTGATATACACACACACATATATATATGCGAACAAGCCTGAATGGTCCCCAGGACATATGCAACTGAAAACTCACACCCCAGAAGTGACTCGAACCCATACTCCCAGCCTCGGCTATCACCTCATTATGTCCGGTCGTGATGGTCAAGTGGATTAAGGCGTCTTGTACATACCAGATGCGTTGCTTCTGGGAGTATGGGTTCGAGTCACTTCTGGGGTGTGAGTTTTCAGTTACATATATATATATATATATATATATATATATATATATATATATATATATATATATATATATATATATATATATATATATATAATCAAGAACACCTTTTGTTTGGGGCTGTTATTGTTGTTATATATTCAGCTATCCGGAACAAGTTCCAAAGTAGCACGGGCTATGGTGATCCCGTAACTTGTTTGGGGGGTTATTTTCTGGCATATTTATTGGCGTCTGGGAGTTCGTAGATGAGCGCATTCAGGCCGTAGAACCTCGTAGCATGATCGCAGGAGAAGTTATACCACCAGTCACACACGAAGTACTGCTGGTTGAAGACCGTTCCATTGGGACAGAGAAAGGAGTCGTGGCGCCCGTCCTCTTGACAGATGTGGAACGTCTGATGGACAGAACAGGGATGTTAGACAGTGTTTACCATAGGGGGAAGGTAGACAGGTGAATATGAATGAAAGTGAAGGGAAATAGACTACATTTAAGGCACAATAGGGATATTGAGAAGCTTACTTCTGAAGCCTCTTGTATTCCACACCAATAATGAAGCCTCTCTGAGATACAAGATAGCACCCAACTCCCAAATAACTTAAACAACAAGGGGAAGGTAAACAGGTGAATATGAATGAAAATGAAGGGAAATAGGAAAATACATTTAAGACACAATAGGGATATTGAGAATCCTACTTCTGAAGCCTCTTGTATTCCACACCAATATTGAAGCCTCTCTGAGATACAAGATAGCACCCAACTCCCAAATACCCAAATCTACAACCTGTCCAAGACATGTATTGACAACTCTACAATCAAGCGCTCAAGAGGCCGCGTGAACCAGCTCTACACCTCGTAGAGCCTCGTAGCCTGGTGGATAGCGCGCAGGACTCGTAATTCTGTGGCGCGGGTTCGATTCCCGCACGAGGCAGAAACAAATGGGCAAAGTTTCTTTCACCCTGAATGCCCCTGTTACCTAGCAGTAAATAGGTACCTGGGAGTTAGTCAGCTGTCACGGGCTGCTTCCTGGGGGTGGAGGCCTGGTCGAGGACCGGGCCGCGGGGACACTTAAGCCCCGAAATCATCTCAAGATAACCTCAAGATACACGATATCAAGCTTTCTCTCCCTCTCTCTCTCTACTGTGAATAGGTAGATTACCTGACACTGAGCCTCTACATCAGCGTACAGTCCCGGATGGTCCTGGTCTTGACAAGCGAAGGACGTGACAGGAACTGTCTCGTAGACGGGATAATCTACTCCAGCATCGCCTGGGATAGCTTCTTCGTCGTATTCTACCGGGACGTAGATATTGCGATCTGTCGGAAGATAGGGGTGGTTAATGTGGGGGTAGATAGGGTAAGATAAGATAGCTATGGTAAGATGGGATAAGATAACAAGGTGTAGCAGGGGAATTTTGGCAATGTGTGAGGCAAAGATAGCAGCTGCGTCAGGTGTAGTAGCTGCGTCACTGGTACCAGTTGCGTCAGACATATCATCTGCGTCACAGCAGGTAAGTCAGGGGTAACAGTTGCGTCAGGTGTAACAGCTGCGTCAGGTGTAACAGCTGCGTCAGACATATCATCTGCGTCACAGCAGATAAGTCAGGGGTAACAGCTGCGTCAGGTGTAACAGTTGCGTCACTGGTACCAGTTGCGTCAGACATATCATCTGCGTCACAGCAGGTAAGTCAGGGGTAACAGCTGCGTCAGGTGTAACAGCTGCGTCACTGGTACCAGTTGCGTCAGACATATCATCTGCGTCACAGCAGGTAAGTCAGGGGTAACAGCTGCGTCAGGCGTAACAGTTGCGTCAGACATATCATTTGCGTCACAGCAGGTAAGTCAGGGGTAACAGCTGCGTCAGGCGTAACAGTTGCGTCAAGTATAACAGTTGCGTCACTGGTACCAGTTGCGTCAGACATATCATCTGCGTCACAGCAGGTAAGTCAGTGGTAACAGTTGCGTCAGGCGTAACAGTTGCGTCAGGTGTAACAGTTGCGTCAGGCGTCACATCTGCGTCCTGCGTCACAGTTGCGTCACCGGATAACTCACCAGACTGAACAAAGTCCGGCTGTGACGGTGCCGTGACTGTGGTGACAGCAGCACCCCGCCCGTGGTACAGTGATGACGGTGCACGGTACGCCTTTGTCGAGGTGCGGTACACAGGTGCATCTTGCGTCCTGCCCTTGCGTCCAGGGGCGGAGGCCAAGGGTGCCCGCGTACCGTAACCCCTGGCGGCGGGCGTGGGCGTGGGCGTGGGCGTAGCGGTCGTCGTCTGATAGGGAATATTGGCTAAACGCGAAGATTCGAACTTGGGTCTTCTGGAAACGAGTCTACCGGTGGCGGGTCGCGGCGCGGCGCGACCCGGCGCGCGGGAAACCTCTCGGGCGCGGGTTTGGATCAGCCCGCGTGTGGGCGTGTAGTTTTCGCGGGCGCGGGATGTCGTTGGTACCCGGGTTTGAGGCGTGGGCGTGGGTATAGGGATGTAAGCTGGTCTTAGTTTGATGGTTTTCTCCGGTTGCGTGGGCGTGGGGTCGTCTACGTGGGTGAGGGTGGGGTCAGCGAGGGCGTGGGTGGGCGTGGGATCAGCCAGGGCGTGGGCGGGCTTGGGGTCAGCCAGGGCGTGGGCGGTGGGCGTCTCTTTGGCGAAGAATCGAGAGCTAAAGGGCGTCAGGTTCTGCAGCTCCTATAATGAGAATGACATCTTAAGACCTATATATATACATCTTAAGACCTATATAGATCTACCCACTTGGGAGAACCCATAGCGCAGGTTCGAATCCTCGCCACGGCTCCCACTAACGCGTGTTTAAGGCAACATATCAGGGGAAAGCACCAAGTCATTTACGACTATATAGCACTGGGAAGGGGTCAGGATTTGGGATGGGACGGGGGGAAAGGAATGGTTGCCCAACCACTTTGGGACAGTCGGGGATTGAACGCCGACTCTGTCTATCGTCTATTTCCTCACTATCCACATTCTCTCTTTCCGTAGGGGTATACTACCCCTTGTGCTATCCACCCTTTTTAGCTTCAACTTACCTATGCTCCTTTCTTCAACTTACCTATGCCCCTACCTTCAACTTACCTATGCCCCTTTCTTCAACTTACCTATGCCCCTACCTTCAACTTACCTCATTCTCACTCTCACGGTCGTGGGAAAGGTCGTCATCTGCCTCCATGGACCCGGGCAGCGGTGTGTGGTCGTTCAGGTAGTAGTAGGAGTCAGTAAGGTAAGATGGCCCAGGTGGCTTCGTCACAGGCTGTGGGGATGACACGATTGAAGGGGCAAGTACATGTGAAGGGGAAGCACATGTGAAGGGGAAGCACATGTGAAGGGGAAGCACATGTGAAGGGGAAGCACATGTGAAGGGCAAGCACATGTGAAGGGGAAGCACATGTGAAGGGGAAGCACATGTGAAGGGGAAGCACATGTGAAGGGCAAGCACATGTGTAGGGGAAGCACATGTGATTTGGAAGCACATGTGAAGGGGAAGCACATGTGAAGGGCAAGCACATGTGAAGGGCATGGACATGTGAAGGGTAAGCACATGTGTAGGGCAAGCACATGTGTAGGGCAAGCACATGTGTAGGGCAAGCACATGTGTAGGGCAAGCACATGTGTAGGGCAAGCATAGATTCAGACGAAAGCACAGTCAGATGATGAGTAAGTTTGTGGGTAACCCTTAAGGTTCGGTGATGAGTGAGTTGGAGAGTGGGTTAGGGGGATGTTAAACTTCAAATCTGATGAGTAGGGAAGTGTTAGGTAAGAGTTTGGTGAATGGTAGGGTAAGATGAAGACAATGTTATGTAAGGTAGGTTCAGTGAAGGGAACTGTAAGATAAGGCAACGATGAGTCACAATAACGAGGCTGAAGATATGATAATCAACCCATTCATCAGAAGATAAAGAGACGACGACGTTTCGGTCTATTATCAAGTCGTCTTATCGACAGAAACGTCTTTTCTTGATTTTCTGATGAATGGTTTGGTTTACAAGGGTCAGTAACTCACAGGCTTGCATCAAGCAGTGAAATACCTGGTTGATGGGGTTCTGGGAGTTCTTCTACTGCCCAAGCCCGGCCCGAGGCCAGGCTTGACTTGTGAGAGTTTGGTCCACCAGGCTGTTGCTTGGAGCGGCCCGCAGGCCAGGCTTGACTTGTGAGAGTTTGGTCCACCAGGCTGTTGCTTGGAGCGGCCCGCAGGCCCACATATACCTGGTTGATGGGGTTCTGGGAGTTCTTCTACTGCCCAAGCCCGGCCCGAGGCCAGGCTTGACTTGTGAGAGTTTGGTCCACCAGGCTGTTGCTTGGAGCGGCCCGCAGGCCCACATATACCTGGTTGATGGGGTTCTGGGAGTTCTTCTACTGCCCAAGCCCGGCCCGAGGCCAGGCTTGACTTGTGAGAGCTTGGTCCACCAGGCTGTTGTTTGGAGCGGCCCGAGGCCAGGCTTGACTTGTGAGAGCTTGGTCCACCAGGCTGTTGTTTGGAGCGGCCCGAGGCCAGGCTTGACTTGTGAGAGTTTGGTCCACCAGGCTGTTGTTTGGAGCGGCCCGAGGCCAGGCTTGACTTGTGAGAGCTTGGTCCACCAGGCTGTTGCTTGGAGCGGCCCGCAGGCCAGGCTTGACTTGTGAGAGCTTGGTCCACCAGGCTGTTGCTTGGAGCGGCCCGCAGGCCCACATATCCACCACAGCCCATAAAATACATCATGAAATACAGCAGCCCTGTATTTCTTGAAGTGGGTTTACCTTTGTAATTAGTATGCAGGAGTATCCTCCTACAGGAATGGCTAACTTACCACTGGTCTACACTACATAGGAGTCTGGGGCTACATGAGAAGCATATACGGAACCTGCTGCATGGGTAACAGCTTCTCCCCCGTATCAACCTACCCAGGCTTTGCGCCCTGGAGAGAGGGGGGACCTGCTGCATGGGTAACAGCTTCTCCCCCGTATCAACCTACCCAGGCTTTGCGCCCTGGAGAGGCCACTCCTGACCGACAATTAGAGTCTCCACAGTCTCCTGAGACTGATAATGACAGGTTAACGTCCAAACTTGACCAGTTAAGTCCACGAGTTGTGTCCCCTACGATAGATATCTTTATCGTAGACAAAGAGATATCTGTAGATAAAAGAGATTTGGTCTCTTTGTCTACGACAAAGAATGAGATTTGTGTTTCTTTGCCTACGACCAAGAGACACAAAGTAACCCTCTGAGGTTAGTTTGATGTTGGACTTAAGGCCATTCAACCTCTGGAGGGTTATTAAGGCCACCACAATACCTTACTCACCTATCATCATGTATACTGTATCCCTGATCATAGTAAACTCGTACTGAATATTTACCAAGCAGCTGAGTTTACCTTTTGTGTAGGTATCCCTTGTTTTTTTAGGATGAAAGATAGTCTACCTGTAACTGGTGATAGAGTTAAACTATCAGGGGGAAAGCGTCAAACCATTACGACTATATAGCACTGGGAAGGGGTCAGGATAAGGATTTGGGATGGGACGGAGGGAAAGGAATGGTTGCCCAACCATTTATGGACAGTCGGGGATTGAACACCGACCTGCATGAAGCAAGACCATCGCTCTACCCAAGTCCAAGTGGAAGAAAATCAAATGATCTTGTGATGCCCTTCTTAGTGGATCAAAATTAGCAGTTAAATAGATTTGCAATAGCTCGAATCCTAGACAAATTTGATTTGGGTTAAACTCATATGTTAATCATGGCAGCTTGTATAAGAGTGATCGTAAACATCTTAGTTCAATAGCAGCTTACTAGGAAGCAACTAGTGGGGTAGTCCAGTGGTAAGTCATCCTCTTGACAGGTCTAAGAAAGCTGTAAGCAGCTTACTAGGAAGCAACTAGTGGGGTAGTCCAGTGGTAAGTCATCCTCTTGACAGGTCTAAGAAAGCTGTAAGCAGCTTACTAGGAAGCAACTAGTGGGGTAGTCCAGAGGTAAGTCATCCTCTTGACAGGTCTAAGAAAGCTGTAAGCAGCTTACTAGGAAGCAACTAGTGGGGTAGTCCAGTGGTAAGTCATCCTCTTGACAGGTCTAAGAAAGCTGTAAGCAGCTTACTAGGAAGCAACTAGTGGGGTAGTCCAGTGGTAAGTCATCCTCTTGACAGGTCTAAGAAAGCTGTAAGCAGCTTACTAGGAAGCAACTAGTGGGGTAGTCCAGTGGTAAGTCATCCTCTTGACAGGTCTAAGAAAGCTGTAAGCAGCTTACTAGGAAGCAACTAGTGGGGTAGTCCAGAGGTAAGTCATCCTCTTGACAGGTCTAAGAAAGCTGTAAGCAGCTTACTAGGAAGCAACTAGTGGGGTAGTCCAGTGGTAAGTCATCCTCTTGACAGGTCTAAGAAAGCTGTAAGCAGCTTACTAGGAAGCAACTAGTGGGGTAGTCCAGAGGTAAGTCATCCTCTTGACAGGTCTAAGAAAGCTGTAAGCAGCTTACTAGGAAGCAACTAGTGGGGTAGTCCAGTGGTAAGTCATCCTCTTGACAGGTCTAAGAAAGCTGTAAGCAGCTTACTAGGAAGCAACTAGTGGGGTAGTCCAGAGGTAAGTCATCCTCTTGACAGGTCTAAGAAAGCTGTAAGCAGCTTACTAGGAAGCAACTAGTGGGGTAGTCCAGAGGTAAGTCATCCTCTTGACAGGTCTAAGAAAGCTGTAAGCAGCTTACTAGGAAGCAACTAGTGGGGTAGTCCAGTGGTAAGTCATCCTCTTGACAGGTCTAAGAAAGCTGTAAGCAGCTTACTAGGAAGCAACTAGTGGGGTAGTCCAGAGGTAAGTCATCCTCTTACATATCACATCTTTGATGGTTTGAAAATTATTATATCAAATTATGACATTAAAAATAGTAATTATTGACAATTGGAGAGTGATTTCAGACTACAAATCGACTGAGTCGTAGCTCAGTCGATTAAGGCAGCGTCTGAGATCCTCTCAGACGTAGGTTCGAATCCTCGTCACGGCCCTTGTGGATTTGTTCATTTAGATTACAAGTTCGTCATTGAAATTGACGAGTATTAAACCTCAGAAAGGCTAAGACTTGGGGGGTTTACAGACCTCAAGAGCAATGAAATTGACGAGTATTTAACCTCAGAAAGGCTAAGACTTGGGGGGTTTACAGACCTTGAGAGCAATGACATTGACGAGTATTAAACCTCAGAAAGGCTAAGACTTGGGGGGTTTACAGACCTCGAGAGCAATGAAATTGACGAGTATTAAACCTCAGAAAGGCTAAGACTTGGGGGGTTTACAGACCTCAAGAGCAACGTGATTGAGGAAGCCATGAGGGTTGAGAGGCAAGCGATCAGTTGTCGTAGTGGGCTTCGTGGTCGTCGGTACTGATATATACACCTTCTTCTTCCTTTCGGCAGCGAATCCGTCTCTGCTTCTTCCTGCTTTGATGCCCAAGTCCTGGGGACAGGTGACGTGAGATGGGGTCAGTGGTGGACACACAATGGTAGGGTGACAGTAGGGGGGACATTGTCACCTTGTGGGGGGACATTGTCACCTTGTGGGGGGGATATTGTCACCTTGTGGGGGGACATTGTCACCTTGTGGGGGGGACATTGTCACCTTGTGGGGGACATTGTCACCTTGTGGGAGGACATTGTCACCTTGTGGGGGGACATTGTCACCTTGTGGGGGACATTGTCACCTTGTGGGGGGACATTGTCACCTTGTGGGGGGGATATTGTCACCTTGTGGGGGGACATTGTCACCTTGTGGGAGGACATTGTCACCTTGTGGGGGACATTGTCACCTTGTGGGGGGACATTGTCACCTTGTGGGGGGGATATTGTCACCTTGTGGGGGGACATTGTCACCTTGTGGGGGGGATATTGTCACCTTGTGGGGGGACATTGTCACCTTGTGGGGGGACATTGTGTTGTGGGGGGACATTGTCACCTTGTGGGGGGACATTGTCACCTTGTGGGGGGACATTGTCACCTTGTGGGGGGACATTGTCAACTTGTGGGGGACATTGTCACCTTGTGGGGGGACATTGTCACCTTGTGGGGGACATTGTCACCTTGTGGGGGACATTGTGTTGTGGGAGGACATTGTCACCTTGTGGGGGACATTGTCACCTTGTGGGGGACATTGTCACCTTGTGGGGGACATTGTCACCTTGTGGGGGGACATTGTCACCTTGTGGGGGGACATTGTCACCTTGTGGGGGAACATTGTCACCTTGTGGGGGAACATTGTCACCTTGTGGGAGGACATTGTCACCTTGTGGGGGGACATTGTCACCTTGTGGGGGACATTGTCACCTTGTGGGGGAACATTGTCACCTTGTGGGGGAACATTGTCACCTTGTGGGGGACATTGTCACCTTGTGGGGGACATTGTCACCTTGTGGGGGGGACATTGTCACCTTGTGGGGGACATTGTCACCTTGTGGGGGGACATTGTCACCTTGTGGGAGGACATTGTCACCTTGTGGGAGGACATTGTCACCTTGTGGGGGACATTGTCACCTTGTGGGAGGACATTGTCACCTTGTGGGGGGACATTGTGTTGTGGAGGGACATTGTCACCTTGTGGGGGACATTGTGTTGTGGGGGACATTGTCACCTTGTGGGAGGACATTGTCACCTTGTGGGAGGACATTGTCACCTTGTGGGGGGACATTGTCACCTTGTGGGAGGACATTGTCACCTTGTGGGGGACATTGTCACCTTGTGGGAGGACATTGTCACCTTGTGGGGGACATTGTGTTGTGGGGGACATTGTCACCTTGTGGGGGGACATTGTCACCTTGTGGGGGACATTGTCACCTTGTGGAGGGACATTGTCACCTTGTGGGAGGACATTGTCACCTTGTGGGGGGGACATTGTCACCTTGTGGGGGACATTGTGTTGTGGGGGACATTGTCACCTTGTGGGGGGACATTGTCACCTTGTGGGAGGACATTGTCACCTTGTGGGAGGACATTGTCACCTTGTGGGGGGGACATTGTCACCTTGTGGGGGACATTGTCACCTTGTGGGAGGACATTGTCACCTTGTGGGGGACATTGTCACCTTGTGGGGGACATTGTCACCTTGTGGGAGGACATTGTGTTGTGGGAGGACATTGTCACCTTGTGGGAGGACATTGTGTTGTGGGAGGACATTGTCACCTTGTGGGAGGACATTGTCACCTTGTGGGGGGACATTGTCACCTTGTGGGAGGACATTGTCACCTTGTGGGGGACATTGTGTTGTGGGAGGACATTGTCACCTTGTGGGAGGACATTGTCACCTTGTGGGAGGACATTGTCACCTTGTGGGAGGACATTGTCACCTTGTGGGAGGACATTGTCACCTTGTGGGAGGACATTGTGTTGTGGGGGACATTGTCACCTTGTGGGGGACATTGTCACCTTGTGGGGGACATTGTTACCTTGTGGGAGGACATTGTCACCTTGTGGGGGACATTGTCACCTTGTGGGGGACATTGTCACCTTGTGGAGGACATTGTCACCTTGTGGGGGACATTGTCACCTTGTGGGGGACATTGTCACCTTGTGGGGGACATTGTCACCTTGTGGGAGGACATTGTCACCTTGTGGGGGACATTGTCACCTTGTGGGGGGACATTGTGTTGTGGGAGGACATTGTCACCTTGTGGGAGGACATTGTGTTGTGGGAGGACATTGTCACCTTGTGGGAGGACATTGTCACCTTGTGGGGGGACATTGTCACCTTGTGGGAGGACATTGTCACCTTGTGGGGGACATTGTCACCTTGTGGGAGGACATTGTCACCTTGTGGGAGGACATTGTCACCTTGTGGGGGACATTGTCACCTTGTGGGGGACATTGTCACCTTGTGGGAGGACATTGTGTTGTGGGAGGACATTGTGTTGTGGGGGACATTGTGTTGTGGGGGACATTGTGTTGTGGGGGACATTGTGTTGTGGGGGACATTGTGTTGTGGGGGACATTGTGTTGTGGGGGACATTGTCACCTTGTGGGGGACATTGTCACCTTGTGGGAGGACATTGTCACCTTGTGGGAGGACATTGTCACCTTGTGGGGGACATTGTCACCTTGTGGGGGACATTGTCACCTTGTGGGAGGACATTGTGTTGTGGGAGGACATTGTCACCTTGTGGGAGGACATTGTGTTGTGGGAGGACATTGTCACCTTGTGGGAGGACATTGTCACCTTGTGGGGGGACATTGTCACCTTGTGGGGGACATTGTCACCTTGTGGGAGGACATTGTCACCTTGTGGGGGGACATTGTCACCTTGTGGGAGGACATTGTGTTGTGGGAGGACATTGTCACCTTGTGGGGGGACATTGTCACCTTGTGGGGGACATTGTCACCTTGTGGGAGGACATTGTCACCTTGTGGGAGGACATTGTCACCTTGTGGGAGGACATTGTCACCTTGTGGGAGGACATTGTCACCTTGTGGGAGGACATTGTCACCTTGTGGGAGGACATTGTCACCTTGTGGGGGGACATTGTCACCTTGTGGGAGGACATTGTCACCTTGTGGGGGGACATTGTCACCTTGTGGGGGACATTGTGTTGTGGGAGGACATTGTCACCTTGTGGGAGGACATTGTCACCTTGTGGGGGACATTGTGTTGTGGGAGGACATTGTCACCTTGTGGGGGACATTGTCACCTTGTGGGGGACATTGTCACCTTGTGGGGGGACATTGTCACCTTGTGGGAGGACATTGTCACCTTGTGGGAGGACATTGTCACCTTGTGGGGGGACATTGTCACCTTGTGGGGGGACATTGTGTTGTGGAGGGACATTGTCACCTTGTGGGAGGACATTGTTACCTTGTGGGGGACATTGTCACCTTGTGGGGGACATTGTCACCTTGTGGGGGACATTGTCACCTTGTGGGGGACATTGTCACCTTGTGGGGGACATTGTCACCTTGTGGGGGGACATTGTCACCTTGTGGGGGACATTGTGTTGTGGGAGGACATTGTCACCTTGTGGGGGACATTGTCACCTTGTGGGAGGACATTGTGTTGTGGGAGGACATTGTCACCTTGTGGGAGGACATTGTGTTGTGGGAGGACATTGTGTTGTGGGAGGACATTGTGTTGTGGGGGGACATTGTGTTGTGGGGGGACATTGTGTTGTGGGGGGACATTGTCACCTTGTGGGGGGGACATTGTGTTGTGGGAGGACATTGTGTTGTGGGAGACATTGTGTTGTGGGAGGACATTGTGTTGTGGGAGACATTGTGTTGTGGGAGGACATTGTGTTGTGGGGGGACATTGTGTTGTGGGAGGACATTGTGTTGTGGGAGACATTGTGTTGTGGGGGGACATTGTCACCTTGTGGGGGACATTGTCACCTTGTGGGAGGACATTGTGTTGTGGGAGGACATTGTCACCTTGTGGGGGACATTGTCACCTTGTGGGGGGACATTGTCACCTTGTGGGGGGACATTGTGTTGTGGGAGGACATTGTCACCTTGTGGGGGACATTGTCACCTTGTGGGGGACATTGTCACCTTGTGGGGGGACATTGTCACCTTGTGGGGGGACATTGTCACCTTGTGGGAGGACATTGTCACCTTGTGGGAGGACATTGTCACCTTGTGGGAGGACATTGTGTTGTGGGGGGACATTGTCACCTTGTGGGGGACATTGTCACCTTGTGGGAGGACATTGTCACCTTGTGGGGGACATTGTCACCTTGTGGGGGGACATTGTCACCTTGTGGGGGGACATTGTCACCTTGTGGGGGACATTGTCACCTTGTGGGAGGACATTGTCACCTTGTGGGGGACATTGTTACCTTGTGGGAGGACATTGTGTTGTGGGGGACATTGTCACCTTGTGGGAGGACATTGTCACCTTGTGGGGGACATTGTCACCTTGTGGGGGACATTGTCACCTTGTGGGAGGACATTGTGTTGTGGGGGGACATTGTGTTGTGGGAAGACATTGTCACCTTGTGGGGGACATTGTCACCCTGTGGGAGGACATTGTGTTGTGGGGGGACATTGTGTTGTGGGAGGACATTGTCACCTTGTGGGGGACATTGTCACCTTGTGGGAGGACATTGTGTTGTGGGAGGACATTGTCACCTTGTGGGGGACATTGTCACCTTGTGGGAGGACATTGTGTTGTGGGAGGACATTGTCACCTTGTGGGGGACATTGTCACCTTGTGGGGGGACATTGTCACCTTGTGGGGGGACATTGTGTTATGGGAGGACATTGTCACCTTGTGGGGGACATTGTCACCTTGTGGGGGACATTGTCACCTTGTGGGGGGACATTGTCACCTTGTGGGGGGACATTGTCACCTTGTGGGAGGACATTGTCACCTTGTGGGAGGACATTGTCACCTTGTGGGAGGACATTGTGTTGTGGGGGGACATTGTCACCTTGTGGGGGACATTGTCACCTTGTGGGAGGACATTGTCACCTTGTGGGGGACATTGTCACCTTGTGGGGGGACATTGTCACCTTGTGGGGGGACATTGTCACCTTGTGGGGGACATTGTCACCTTGTGGAGGGACATTGTCACCTTGTGGGAGGACATTGTCACCTTGTGGGAGGACATTGTCACCTTGTGGGAGGACATTGTCACCTAGTGGGGGGACATTGTCACCTTGTGGGAGGACATTGTCACCTTGTGGGGGGACATTGTCACCTTGTGGGGGACATTGTCACCTTGTGGGGGGACATTGTCACCTTGTGGGGGACATTGTCATCTTGTGGGGGGACATTGTCACCTTGTGGGGGACATTGTCACCTTGTGGGGGGACATTGTCACCTTGTGGGGGACATTGTCACCTTGTGGGGGGACATTGTCACCTTGTGGGGGACATTGTCACCTTGTGGGAGGACATTGTCACCTTGTGGGGGAACATTGTCACCTTGTGGGGGACATTGTCACCTTGTGGGGTGACATTGTCACCTTGTGGGGGACATTGTCACCTTGTGGGGGACATTGTCACCTTGTGGGGGACATTGTGTTGTGGGGGGACATTGTCACCTTGTGGGGGGACATTGTGTTGTGGGGGACATTGTCACCTTGTGGGGGACATTGTCACCTTGTGGGGGACATTGTCACCTTGTGGGAGGACATTGTCACCTTGTGGGAGGACATTGTCACCTTGTGGGGGACATTGTGTTGTGGAGGGACATTGTCACCTTGTGGGGGACATTGTCACCTTGTGGGGGGACATTGTGTTGTGGGAGGACATTGTCACCTTGTGGGGGACATTGTCACCTTGTGGGGGACATTGTCACCTTGTGGGGGGACATTGTGTTGTGGGGGACATTGTCACCTTGTGGGGGACATTGTGTTGTGGGAGGACATTGTCACCTTGTGGGGGACATTGTCACCTTGTGGGGGACATTGTCACCTTGTGGGGGGACATTGTCACCTTGTGGGGGACATTGTCACCTTGTGGGGGACATTGTCACCTTGTGGGGGACATTGTCACCTTGTGGGAGGACATTGTCACCTTGTGGGGGGACATTGTCACCTTGTGGGAGGACATTGTGTTGTGGAGGGACATTGTCACCTTGTGGGGGACATTGTCACCTTGTGGGGGACATTGTCACCTTGTGGGGGACATTGTCACCTTGTGGGGGACATTGTCACCTTGTGGGGGACATTGTGTTGTGGGAGGACATTGTCACCTTGTGGGGGACATTGTCACCTTGTGGGGGACATTGTCACCTTGTGGGGGGACATTGTCACCTTGTGGGGGACATTGTCACCTTGTGGGGGACATTGTCACCTTGTGGGGGACATTGTCACCTTGTGGGGGACATTGTGTTGTGGGAGGACATTGTCACCTTGTGGGGGGACATTGTCACCTTGTGGGGGACATTGTCACCTTGTGGGGGACATTGTCACCTTGTGGGAGGACATTGTCACCTTGTGGGAGGACATTGTCACCTTGTGGGGGACATTGTCACCTTGTGGGGGGACATTGTGTTGTGGGGGACATTGTCACCTTGTGGGGGGACATTGTCACCTTGTGGGAGGACATTGTCACCTTGTGGGAGGACATTGTCACCTTGTGGGAGGACATTGTCACCTTGTGGGGGACATTGTCACCTTGTGGGGGGACATTGTCACCTTGTGGGGGGGATATTGTCACCTTGTGGGGGGAACATTGTCACCTTGTGGGGGACATTGTCACCTTGTGGGGGACATTGTCACCTTGTGGGAGGACATTGTCACCTTGTGGGGGACATTGTCACCTTGTGGGGGGACATTGTCACCTTGTGGGGGGACATTGTCACCTTGTGGGGGACATTGTCACCTTGTGGGGGACATTGTCACCTTGTGGGGGACATTGTCACCTTGTGGGGGGACATTGTCACCTTGTGGGAGGACATTGTCACCTTGTGGGAGGACATTGTCACCTTGTGGGAGGACATTGTCACCTTGTGGGGGACATTGTCACCTTGTGGGGGGACATTGTCACCTTGTGGGGGACATTGTCACCTTGTGGGGGACATTGTCACCTTGTGGGGGACATTGTCACCTTGTGGGGGACATTGTCACCTTGTGGGGGGACATTGTCACCTTGTGGGGGGACATTGTCACCTTGTGGGAGGACATTGTCACCTTGTGGGGGACATTGTCACCTTGTGGGGGGACATTGTCACCTTGTGGGGGGACATTGTGTTGTGGGGGACATTGTGTTGTGTGAGGACATTGTCACCTTGTGGGGGGACATTGTGTTGTGTGAGGACATTGTCACCTTGTGGGAGGACATTGTCACCTTGTGGGAGACATTGTCACCTTGTGGGAGACATTGTCACCTTGTGGGGGGACATTGTCACCTTGTGGGAGGACATTGTCACCTTGTGGGAGACATTGTCACCTTGTGGGGGGACATTGTCACCTTGTGGGAGACATTGTCACCTTGTGGGGGACATTGTCACCTTGTGGGGGACATTGTCACCTTGTGGGGGACATTGTCACCTTGTGGGGGACATTGTCACCTTGTGGGGGACATTGTCACCTTGTGGGGGGACATTGTGTTGTGGGGGGACATTGTCACCTTGTGGGGGACATTGTCACCTTGTCGAAGACCCCAACCTGTTTCGTGTCAAAAAAATTAATAAAATATTAGATGAAGAAAAGCAAATATTCTGTGACTATCTCTGCAATGACTAGGAAATGTTCGGATTGGAACACACAGCCGTTCGTAATTCACCTCGTTCACCCATAGCTGAGCTCTATAGAGATGTGCTTAATCCATTACAATAGGCCTACATAGTGCTCAGCCTACCAGCCGACATACACAACAGCCTGGTCAAACAGCGTTTAAACACGAAGGGAATCAATCGATTAGCATCATGTCTGCCAATGTAATCATCTGGGGTTTCGTTACGAATATTAACGATGTCTTTAGTAGTTTCGTGAACTCTCACAGTCTTGGGGCCAGATTCACGAAGCAGTTACGCAAGCACTTACGAACCTGGGGCCAGATTCACGAAGCAGTTACGCAAGCACTTACGAACCTGTCCATCTTTTCTCAATCTTTGGCGGCTTTGTTTACAATTATTAAACAGTTAATGAGCTCCGAAGCACCAGGAGGCTGTTTATAACAATAACAACAGTTGATTGGCAAGTTTTCATGCTTGTAAACTGTTTAATAAATGTAACCAAAGCCCTCAAAGATTGAGGAAAGATGTACACGTTCGTAAGCGCTTGCGTAACTGCTTCGTGAATCTGGCCCCTGATGTGGTGTTAGTGCTGGAAATCTGTTGACCAGACCACATACTAGAAAGTGAAGGGGCGACGACGTTTCGGTCCGTCCTGGACCATTCTCAAGTCGACTGGCAACATTTCAAGATGACATGACTAGTCGATTTTCTGAGTCAGTCAACCTAGATTTAGTCGAGAGAGAGAGAGAGAGAGAGAGAGAGAGAGAGAGAGAGAAAGAGACTAAGAGAGAGAGAAAGAGACAGTGAGAGACAGAGAGAGAGAGAGACAGACAGAGAGAGAGAGAGAGAAAGAGCGAGCTCTTAAGAAAGAGTTCTTTGACATACAGTCTTACCTTAAAATCTTCAAGCAAGACTGGGAAATAAACTGAAGATTTCTTGCTGATGGCTCCAGGAGGACCTTCATCACCTATGATCAGCCCTAACCCCATACCAGTCACACCTGCAAATAAAATCTAACCTTAGCATAATAAAAAAGACCTTAGTTATTGTAAACATCATCATCACCCCTACGTTATCATGCTAACCCGAGAATTATACTGAGCAGTTCAAAGCTTTAATGATGGGATTAAATTGATGGGGGAAAAGGGGGGGATTATGGGGTTCCCCCCATCAAGTTATCAGGGGGGGGGGTACAGGGGCCATTGGGGGCCATTGCAAGGGGGTCTCCACCCCCTACATTTAATATCTAGTCAGGTGACTAGGATACTATAGGTGGTGGTGGTACCTTACCTAACACCAGGACACTGTAGGTGGTGGTGGTGGCACCTTACCTAACACCAGGAGACACTGTAGGTGGTGGTGGTACCTTACCTAACACCAGGAGACACTGTAGGTGGTGGTGGCATCTTACCTAACACCAGTACACTGTAGGTGGTGGTGGCATCTTACCTAACACCAGTACACTGTAGGTGGTGGTGGTACCTTACCTAACACCAGGACACTGTAGGTGGTGGTGGTACCTTACCTAACACCAGAACACTGTAGGTGGTGGTGGTGGCACCTTACCTAACACCAGTACACTGTAGGTGGTGGTGGTACCTTACCTAACACCAGTACACTGTAGGTGGTGGTGGTACCTTACCTAACAACAGGACACTGTAGGTGGTGGTGGCACCTTACCTAACACCAGTACACTGTAGGTGGTGGTGGTACCTTACCTAACACCAGTACACTGTAGGTGGTGGTGGTGGCACCTTACCTAACACCAGTACACTGTAGGTGGTGGTGGTGGTACCTTACCTAACACCAGTACACTGTAGGTGGTGGTGGTGGTACCTTACCTAACACCAGGAGACACTGTAGGTGGGTGGTGGTACCTTACCTAACACCAGGACACTGTAGGTGGTGGTGGTACCTTACCTAACACCAGGACACTGTAGGTGGTGGTGGTACCTTACCTAACACCAGGACACTGTAGGTGGTGGTGGTACCTTACCTAACACCAGGACACTGTAGGTGGTGGTGGTGGTACCTTACCTAACACCAGGAGACACTGTAGGTGGTGGTGGTGGTATCTTACCTAACACCAGGACACTGTAGGTGGTGGTGGTACCTTACCTAATACCAGGACACTGTAGGTGGTGGTGGTGGTACCTTACCTAACACCAGGACACTGTAGGTGGTGGTGGTACCTTACCTAACACCAGGACACTGTAGGTGGGTGGTGGTACCTTACCTAACACCAGGACACTGTAGGTGGTGGTGGTACCTTACCTAACACCAGGACACTGTAGGTGGTGGTGGTACCTTACCTAACACCAGGACACTGTAGGTGGGTGGTGGTACCTTACCTAACACCAGGACACTGTAGGTGGTGGTGGTACCTTACCTAACACCAGGACACTGTAGGTGGTGGTGGTACCTTACCTAACACCAGGACACTGTAGGTGGGTGGTGGTGGTACCTTACCTAACACCAGGACACTGTAGGTGGTGGTGGTACCTTACCTAACACCAGGAGACACTGTAGGTGGTGGTGGCACCTTACCTAACACCAGGACACTGTAGGTGGTGGTGGTGGTACCTTACCTAACACCAGGACACTGTAGGTGGTGGTGGTACCTTACCTAACACCAGTACACTGTAGGTGGTGGTGGTGGTACCTTACCTAACACCAGGACACTGTAGGTGGTGGTGGTACCTTACCTAACACCAGGACACTGTAGGTGGTGGTGGTACCTTACCTAACACCAGGAGACACTGTAGGTGGTGGTGGTACCTTACCTAACACCAGGACACTGTAGGTGGTGGTGGTACCTTACCTAACACCAGTACACTGTAGGTGGTGGTGGTGGTACCTTACCTAACACCAGGACACTGTAGGTGGTGGTGGTACCTTACCTAACACCAGTACACTGTAGGTGGTGGTGGTGGTACCTTACCTAACACCAGGACACTGTAGGTGGTGGTGGTGGTACCTTACCTAACACCAGGACACTGTAGGTGGTGGTGGTGGCACCTTACCTAACACCAGGACACTGTAGGTGGTGGTGGTGGTACCTTACCTAACACCAGGACACTGTAGGTGGTGGTGGTACCTTACCTAACACCAGTACACTGTAGGTGGTGGTGGTACCTTACCTAACACCATGACACTGTAGGTGGTGGTGGTACCTTACCTAACACCAGTACACTGTAGGTGGTGGTGGTACCTTACCTAACACCAGGACACTGTAGGTGGTGGTGGCACCTTACCTAACACCAGGACACTGTAGGTGGTGGTGGTACCTTACCTAACACCAGGACACTGTAGGTGGTGGTGGTACCTTACCTAACACCAGGACACTGTAGGTGGGTGGTGGCACCTTACCTAACACCAGGACACTGTAGGTGGTGGTGGTACCTTACCTAACACCAGGACACTGTAGGTGGTGGTGGTACCTTACCTAACACCAGGACACTGTAGGTGGTGGTGGTACCTTACCTAACACCAGGAGACACTGTAGGTGGGTGGTGGTACCTTACCTAACACCAGGACACTGTAGGTGGGTGGTGGTACCTTACCTAACACCAGGACACTGTAGGTGGTGGTGGTGGTACCTTACCTAACACCAGGACACTGTAGGTGGGTGGTGGTGGTACCTTACCTAACACCAGGAGACACTGTAGGTGGTGGTGGGACCTTACCTAACACCAGGAGACACTGTAGGTGGTGGTGGTACCTTACCTAACACCAGTACACTGTAGGTGGTGGTGGTACCTTACCTAACACCAGGACACTGTAGGTGGTGGTGGTACCTTACCTAACACCAGGACACTGTAGGTGGTGGTGGTACCTTACCTAACACCAGGACACTGTAGGTGGTGGTGGTACCTTACCTAACACCAGGACACTGTAGGTGGTGGTGGTACCTTACCTAACACCAGGACACTGTAGGTGGTGGTGGTACCTTACCTAACACCAGGACACTGTAGGTGGTGGTGGTACCTTACCTAACACCAGGACACTGTAGGTGGGTGGTGGTACCTTACCTAACACCAGGACACTGTAGGTGGTGGTGGTACCTTACCTAACACCAGTACACTGTAGGTGGTGGTGGTGGCACCTTACCTAACACCAGGACACTGTAGGTGGTGGTGGTACCTTACCTAACACCAGGACACTGTAGGTGGGTGGTGGTACCTTACCTAACACCAGGACACTGTAGGTGGTGGTGGTACCTTACCTAACACCAGGACACTGTAGGTGGGTGGTGGTACCTTACCTAACACCAGGACACTGTAGGTGGTGGTGGTACCTTACCTAACACCAGGACACTGTAGGTGGGTGGTGGTACCTTACCTAACACCAGGACACTGTAGGTGGGTGGTGGTACCTTACCTAACACCAGGAGACACTGTAGGTGGTGGTGGTACCTTACCTAACACCAGGACACTGTAGGTGGTGGTGGTGGTACCTTACCTAACACCAGGACACTGTAGGTGGTGGTGGTACCTTACCTAACACCAGGACACTGTAGGTGGTGGTGGTACCTTACCTAACACCAGGACACTGTAGGTGGTGGTGGTACCTTACCTAACACCAGGAGACACTGTAGGTGGGTGGTGGTACCTTACCTAACACCAGGAGACACTGTAGGTGGTGGTGGTACCTTACCTAACACGAGGAGACACTGTAGGTGGATGGTGGTACCTTACCTAACACCAGGAGACACTGTAGGTGGTGGTGGTGGTACCTTACCTAACACCAGGAGGTACACAGTTGACTTCAACATTGCCACAATCTGGAAAGAAAAAAATGTTCAAATTACCAAAGAATTCAATTTATCCAATGGATTATCCTTAGGGACTAAGGTAAGGGAGCATGGGATATCCTTAGGGACTTCACCTCACTAAAACTCCTGAGTACCTACTTACTGCTAGGTGAACAGAGGCATTAGGCGATAGGAAATGTACCCTAAAATGTACCCTGTACCCAACCATTTCTGAACCCCCCCAAAAAATTATTGGGCCCGGGATTCCAATTTCGGAATTGTCGATTGTGCGTCGAGAACGAAGCCGTCTGAATTACTGGGACCCTTTAATCCGGTTATATATATTTGTATTATTACCCTTTAGTCGTCGCTGAATTTTATAAATGTTGTCGTCTGTAAATTTACAGAAGTCTCTGCTTAAATATATTAAAGAAAACCTGCTGTAAATTTACAAAAGTCTCTGCTTAAATATATTAAAGAAAACCTGTAATAAAGAAAACCTGCTTCCTAGAAGGGGTAACTCTGATATTTCAACGATTCTGGCTTTCTTTTCTGCGTTCTGAATTTACCCAAGAGCCAGTAATAATAGTGGCCTCGACGAGGACAGGAAGCCGGTGGCTTGTCAAACGCCCCCCCCCCACTATGCCCCGATGAAAACCCAAGATTCCCGATAAAAAATAATAAACCACTAATACACTTTGCGCTCTAGAGATAATTTAAAATCGGTGAAATTATTAATTGGGTTGACTGGGTAAACAGCTAATTTTAAACGAGAAGGTGTCATATATATATTAATTGTTCTAGACATTTAGATGGATTGTGACATTTTTGCTCCGTACTCTTATGTACGTACGTACGAGTACGTACGTACATACGTACTACGTACT
Organism: Procambarus clarkii; assembly: GCF_040958095.1. Lineage (NCBI taxonomy): Eukaryota > Metazoa > Arthropoda > Malacostraca > Decapoda > Cambaridae > Procambarus > Procambarus clarkii. Next base: position 25,499,866 of record NC_091222.1, on the reverse strand, counting down.
CCGTACGTAGTTGTGCTTGCGGGGGTTGAGCTCTGGCTCTTTGGTCCCGCCTCTCAACCAACTGGTCCGTTACACACAGAAATCACAATAGCGTGATGCATGGGGGGAGTTGTGTAAAATCCTGGTTTGAGTCTCGGAGAGGCTGCAGGATCCAGTAAGTTCTGTATAGCTTCTGGTTTCAACTCTTTTTTTTGACCATGTCGTAGCTCAGTCGATTAAGGCAGCGTCTGGGATGCTCTCAGACGTAGGTTCGAATCCTCATCACGGCCCTTGTGGATTTGTTAATTGGTTAATTGATTGATGCTTTAGACTTAGGCCTATGTACTCTACGAGAGAGGAAACAACTTGTACTAAAGAGGGCAACTCTATACGTCTTCTAAAAGAGCAAAAAGAGAGTGGTTATCTTGAGATGATTTCGGGGCTTTAGTGTCCCCGCGGCCCGGTCCTCGACCAGGCCACCACCCCCAGGAAGCAGCCCGTGACAGCTGACTAACACCCAGGTACCTATTTTACTGCTAGGTAACAGTTATAGGGTGAAAGAAACTCTGCCCATTGTTTCTCCCCGGCGCCCGGGATCGAACCCGGGACCACAGGATCACATGTCCAATGGTGTTTGCAGATGTTTATCCCAAAGCCGCTGAGACCTACTCCTTGACCCTGAGACCTTGGCCTTGAGTGGCAAGGAGCCACTCAAGTGTCTCCTTAATTTAAGTGTCTCAAGTGGCTCCTTAATTTAAGTGTCTCAAGTGTCTTCTTAATTTACTTGAGTTTCCCCTGCTTGCTCGGCCCGTCCTAGGGTTTTCCCAACGTCCAGAAACTGGGGTACTAAAGTGCCCTTATCCTAACCTGCCAGAGGACCCAAAACAGAAAACGGGGACAGTACGTCATTTTCGCCAGCCGCTTCCATTTTCTATTACGACGATTTTCACTACTCTACGACGTCACTATTCTACGACGTCACTACTCTACGACGTCACTACTCTACGACGTCACTACTCTACGACGTCACTACTCTACGACGTCACTACCCTACGACGTCACTACTCTACGACGTCACTATTCTACGACGTCACTACTCTACGACGTCACTACTCTACGACGTCACTACTCTACGACGTCACTATTCTACGACGTCACTACTCTACGACGTCACTATTCTACGACATCACTACTCTACGACGTCACTACTCTACGACATCACTACTCTACGACGTCATTACTCTACGACATCACTACTCTACGACGTCACTACTCTACGACGTCACTATTCTACGACGTCACTACTCTACGACGTCACTACTCTACGACGTCACTATTCTACGACGCCACTACTCTACGACGCCACTACTCTACGACGTCACTATTCTACGACGCCACTATTCTACGACGTCACTATTCTACGACGCCACTATTCTACGACGCCACTATTCTACGACGTCACTATTCTACGACGTCACTATTCTACGACATCACTACTCTACGACGCCACTACTCTACGACGTCACTATTCTACGACGCCACTACTCTACGACGTCACTATTCTACGACGTCACTATTCTACGACGCCACTACTCTACGACGTCACTATTCTACGACGCCACTACTCTACGACGTCACTATTCTACGACGTCACTATTCTACGACGCCACTACTCTACGACGTCACTATTCTACGACGTCACTATTCTACGACGCCACTATTCTACGACGCCACTACTCTACGACATCACTACTCTACGACGCCACTACTCTACGACGTCACTATTCTACGACGCCACTACTCTACGACATCACTACTCTTTAAGTAAACCTAACTACATCTGTTCAAGGGGGGCCTGTGGCTGAGTGGTCAGCGCTACTGATTCGTAGTCCTGTGGACAAGGGATCGATCCCCGGCGATGGCGGAAACAAATGGGCAAAGTTTCTTTGACGCTGATGCACCTGTTCACCTAGCAGTAAATAGGTACCAGGGAGTTAGACAGCTGCTACGGGCTGCTTCCTGGGGGTGTGTAACAAAAAGGAGGCCTGCTCCTATATCGCTGCTCAGGCCTCTGTATTGTGCACTATATCGCTGCTCAGGCCTGTATTGTGCACTATATCGCTGCTCAGGGCTCTGTATTGTGCACTATATCGCTGCTCAGGACTGTATTGTGCACTATATTGCTGCTCAGGCCTCTGTATTGTGCACTATATTGCTGCTCAGGACTGTATTGTGCACTATATCGCTGCTCAGGGCTCTGTATTGTGCACTATATCGCTGCTCAGGCCTCTGTATTGTGTACTATATCACTGCTCAGGACTGTATTGTGCACTATATCGCTGCTCAGGACTGTATTGTGCACTATATCGCTGCTCAGGCCTCTGTATTGTGCACTATATCGCTGCTCAGGCCTCTGTATTGTGCACTATATTGCTGCTCAGGTCTGTGTATTGTGCACTATATCGCTGCTCAGAACTGTATCGTGCACTATATCGTTGCTCAGGCCTCTGTATTGTGCACTATATCACTGCTCAGGACTGTATCGTGCACTATATCGCTGCTCAGGCCTCTGTATTGTGCACTATATTGCTGCTCAGGTCTGTGTTTTGTGCACTATATCGCTGCTCAGGACTGTATCGTGCACTATATCGCTGCTCAGGCCTCTGTATTGTGCACTATATCACTGCTCAGGACTGTATCGTGCACTATATCGCTGCTCAGGTCTCTGTATTGTGCACAATATTGCTGCTCATGACTGTATTGTGCACTATATCCCTGCTCAGGACTGTATTGTGCACTATATCGCTGCTCAGGCCTCTGTATTGTGCACTATATCACTGCTCAGGCCTCTGTATTGTGCACTATATCGCTGCTCAGGTCTCTGTATTGTGCACAATATTGCTGTTCATAACTGTATTGTGCACTATATCGCTGCTCAGGTCTCTGTATTGTGCACAATATTGCTGTTCATAACTGTATTGTGCACTATATCCCTGCTCAGGACTGTATTGTGCACTATATCGCTGCTCAGGTCTCTGTATTGTGCACTATATCCCTGCTCAGGACTGTATTGTGCACTATATCGCTGCTCAGGCCTGTATTGTGCACTATATCCCTGCTCAGGACTGTATTGTGCACTATATCGCTGCTCAGGTCTCTGTATTGTGCACTATATCCCTGCTCAGGACTGTATTGTGCACTATATCGCTGCTCAGGTCTCTGTATTGTGCACTATATCCCTGCTCAGGACTGTATTGTGCCCTATATCGCTGCTCAGGCCTGTATTGTGCACTATATCGCTGCATATTGCCCTGCGGAGGAAGCACTGAACGTAGTGTGCTGAGCAATGTGGTTTGAGGAGACTCGAACCCCTGTTTCTTGTGGCCGTCTTGTAAGACCCACTAAGAAGCGGTTAGCATTTACGGTGACTAATCTCTTCAGTATCGTCAGTATAGTTAAGAGGTCAATACTCTCGTGACTGGTGTGAAGAATCTCGTATCTCGTATCTTAAATCCTTTTCTCGTATCCTAAATCCTTTTCTCGTATCCTAAATCCTTTTCTCGTATCCCAAATCCTTTTCGCGTATCCCAAATCATTTTGTCGTAAACCGAGTCTCATGTCCTAAATCATTTTCTAGTATCCTTAATCCTTTTCTCGTATCCTAAATCCTTTTCTCGTATCCTAAATCCTTTTCTCGTATCCTAAATCCTTTTCTCGTATCCCAAATCCTTTTCTCATAAACCGAGTCGAGTCTCCTAAATCCTTTTTGCGCATCCTAAATCCTTCTCTCGTAAACCGAGTCTCATATCCTAAATCCTTCTTGTAAACCGAGTCTCATATCCTAAATCCTTTTCTCGTATCCCAAATACTTTTGTCGTTAACCGAGTCGAGTCTCCTAAATCTCTTTTCGCGTAAACCGAGTCTCATATCCTAAATCCTTTTCTAGAATCCTAAATCCTTTTCTCGTATCCTAAATCCTTCTCTGATCATTGAGCTGAGTTTCGGGGGGAATTTTCGTAACATTTCGCTCGATTTTTTTCCCGCTGAGATTAGTAGGGAGTTTTGTGTTATCTGTTCCAGGTTCGATACCAAATGTTTATGGTTAGTCTCGCACAACTTGCCATTGTGACTTGTGCCTGTGTGTGGAGTGTCATAGGGTAGGTTGGGCTCAACCCTCATGTCCCCCCTTTAAGTTGGAATGGTTCCTATTGCGTTACCCTACGATGCCTGTTACGCTTGAAATGTGGGTTTATTTGTCCATAGAGTTCTACATCATAATTATTGGTTGTTAATGCCATAGATTCAATGTCGATAATGTAGAGTGACTGGATCGATCTAGAGAGAGAGAGAGAGAGAGAGAGAGAGAGAGAGAGAGAGGGAGGGAGGGAGGGAGGGAGGGAGGGAGAGAGAGAGAGAGAGAGAGAGAGAGAGAGAGAGAGAGAGAGAGAGAGAGAGAGAGGGAGAGAGAGAGGGAGAGAGGGAGAGAGAGAGAGAGAGAGAGAGAGGGAGAGAGAGAGGGAGAGAGAGAGGGAGAGAGAGAGGGAGAGAGGGAGAGGGAGAGAGAGAGGGAGAGAGGGAGAGAGAGAGAGAGAGGGAGAGAGAGAGAGAGGGAGAGAGAGAGGGAGAGAGGGAGAGAGAGAGAGAGAGAGAGAGAGAGGGAGAGAGAGAGGGAGAGAGAGAGGGAGAGAGGGAGAGAGAGAGAGAGAGAGAGAGGGAGAGAGAGAGGGAGAGAGGGAGAGAGAGAGAGAGAGAGAGAGAGAGAGAGAGAGAGAGAGAGAGAGAGAGAGAGAGAGAGGGAGAGAGAGAGGGAGAAAGAGAGAGAGAGAGAGAGAGAGAGAGAGAGAGAGAGAGAGAGAGAGAGAGGGAGGGAGGGAGGGAGGGAGAGAGAGAGAGAGAGAGAGAGAGAGAGAGAGAGAGAGAGAGAGAGAGAGAGAGAGAGAGAGAGAGAGAGAGAGAGAGAGAGAGGGGAAGGAGGGAGGGAGGGAGAGAGAGAGAGAGAGAGAGAGAGAGAGAGAGAGAGAGAGAGAGAGAGAGAGAGAGAGAGAGAGAGAGAGAGAGAGAGAGAGAGAGAGAAAAGGTCGAGAGAGCGGAAGAAAGGGGAAAGAGACGGGGGAGATGGAGAGAGAGGGAAGGATAGGGAAAGAATAGATGAAAGAGGGGAAGATTGTGAGAGAGAGAGAGGGATAGAGAGACCCGGACATTCCCGGGTACCCAAAGGGAAAGAACTGAGAGAAGGGTGTTTAGGGTAGGCAAAGAGGTAAAAAAGGAGAAGGGAAATGAAAAAGAATGATTAGGGAGGAATGAGTGAAGGGGCAAGAACACAGTAAGGGAAAGGAAGGAGGGTGAAAGGGAAAGGGGAAGGGAACTATCAGGGGGAAAGCACCAAGCCATTACGACTATATAGCACTGGAAAAGGGATCAGAATAAAGATTTGGGATGGGACGGGGGGAAAGGAATGGCGCCCAACCACTTGTGAACAGTCGGGGGATTGAACTCCGACCTGCATAAGTCCCGCCACTAAACCATCACCACCAAACCAGCGTGATACAGCATCTTCCAACAGTTATGAAATACAACAAAAACTGTATCGCTACAGACACCCCCGCGCCCCCCTCTCCCCCTCCCCCCCACACCCACACACAAAAAACTCATGCATAAGTCAGCGTCAAAAGAATAAGCAGACTTCTGCCGTCTGCAGAACCCGAATAAGGAAAGGAAAGATTGACATTTACTGCTTCAAAGACAAAGTGAAAGTCTTAAGAAGAACAGGAGGTGGTAGAAGAACAAGAAGAACAAGGAGAATAAGAAGCAAGTAAAGTGATGTTTAGGGGGGCCTCGTAGCCTGGTGGATAGCGCGCAGGACTCGTAATTCTGTGGCGCGGGTTCGATTCCCGCACGAGGCAGAAACAAATGGGCAAAGTTTCTTTCACCCTGAATGCCCCTGTTACCTAGCAGTAAATAGGTACCTGGGTGTTAGTCAGCTGTCACGGGCTGCTTCCTGGGGGTGGAGGCCTGGTCAAGGACCGGGTCGCGGGGACACTAAAGCCCCGAAATCAACTCAAGATAACCTCAAGATATGTTCTTCTGATCTGTTCATTGTCAGCGCCAGTTCTGATGTTCTTCTGTTCATTGTCTGCCAGCACCAGTACAGATGTACTGGTCCATATCTAGCCGATACATGCGGCAAGCCACAATAGTTAAGTTGTACACTAACCACCACTATAACCCCCCCCCCCCACCGAAGAACTGTTTTCTAGAAAGTATGAACATTCATTCTTATTGAACAACAACAACAACCATGGCTACTATATGTCAACATTTCACTATTGCCTCCACACTCACATACAATAAAAAGCCTTAAACCAAAATATACAAAAGTTTAAGTAAAAAAAAAGGCTTTTATATATTATCCAGATAAAAAAAATGACACTAAAATTAACATATTTTTAAATCATCACATTATTACATTTGCGTCAAGGGGAATGTATTTAATATTCGACAAGTAACCTGCAAGATCGTTCATAAATCAAGGTAAAAATATTGCTAAATAAAAGTTGCTATTAGTGTAGAAAGTTGTTGTTGTTTAAGATTCGCTACTTGGAACAAAAAGTTCCAAGTAGCACGGGCTATGGTGAGCCCGTGGTGTAGAAAGTTTGCAACATTGTAGTACGCGAGCAGCGGCCAGGATCTGTTGGTCGACAGCCATATTCAGCTCTTATTAAATGCAAGTCAGGCAGGGTAGGGCAGCGCTTTGGTGATGGCCAAGCCCACATGTGCTAAGAGAAGGGCTAGCCAAGCTATGTTGAAACACTGTGGGCCAAGCTATGTTGAAACTGCAGCCAAGCTATGTTGAAACCCTGCAGCCAAGCTATGTTGAAACACTGCAGCCAAGCTATGTTGAAACACTGGCCAAGCTATGCTGAAACACTGCAGCCAACCTATGTTGAAACACTATGGCTAAGCTATGTTGAAACACTGGCCAAGCTATGTTGAAACACTGCAGCCAAGCTATGTTGAAACACTGTGGCCAAGCTATGTTGAAACACTGCAGCCAAGCTATGTTGAAACACTGCGGCAAAGCTATGTTGAAACACTGTGGCCAAGCTATGTTGAAACACTGCAGCCAAGCTATGTTGAAACACTGCGGCCAAGCTATGTTGAAACACTGCAGCCAAGCTATGTTGAAACACTGTGGCCAAGCTATGTTGAAACACTGTGGCCAAACTATGTTGAAACACTGCGGCCAAGCTATGTTGAAACACTGTGGCCAAGCTATGTTGAAACACTGTGGCCAAGCTATGTTGAAACACTGCGGCCAAGCTATGTTGAAACACTGCGGCCAAGCTATGTTGAAACACTATGGCCAAGCTATGTTGAAACACTGTGGCCAAGCTATGTTGAAACACTATGGCCAAGCTATGTTGAAACACTATGGCCAAGCTATGTTGAAACACTGCGGCCAAGCTATGTTGAAACACTATGGCCAAGCTATGTTGAAACACTGTGGCCAAGCTATGTTGAAACACTATGGCCAAGCTATGTTAAAACACTATGGCCAAGCTATGTTGAAACACTGCGGCCAAGCTATGTTGAAACACTGTAGCCAAGCTATGTTGAAACACTGCGGCCAAGCTATGTTGAAACACTATGGCCAAGCTATGTTGAAACACTATGGCCAAGCTATGTTGAAACACTGCAGCCAAGCTATGTTGAAACACTGCGGCCAAGCTATGTTGAAACACTGCGGCCAAGCTATGTTGAAACACTATCATATATCAGAGGTATAATATATATCCCAAGCAATATAGGGATATATTAATCTATGTAATCTATAGCAGTACCCTTATATCTAAGGAAGTTACACTTATATAAATGTAACTACCACCTCTAACGACCTAACTACCCTCGTTCCTTCTTGGTCGTGCAAGCAAGATGTATTGACCTTGAGAAAGGCAGTGAAAGTCACTACGTTACTCTAGCCCATCTATTACGTGAGGTCATGACTGTGGGTTAGTTAATAGTGCTTTGGGAGCATCTTATTGCTTCTTACTTACAATTATTACTTAACCTATCAACGGTATAGGTTAAGTAATAATTGTAATTACGAAGCAATAAGATGCTTATCTTAACATACTAAGAAGGTTAGGTGAGGTCGGTGTTTTCTATGAAGCTTTTCAAGGTAAACTAAAATATTCACAATCAATTAGTATGTCACATATGCACTTATTAAATAAGCCAATATTGACTATAAGCAAGTGCGAGAACGGGTTGTGGGAGCGCACCAGTGAGCTTCAGAACAATCATGTTCTGATTGCTTTATAATAAAGCCTCTGAGCGGGTTTATAACACGTAGCGATGTGTTCGGATGGCGTTCTGAGGGGCAGCTAGACTTATCAGATTAACCCGGTAACATCTGGCTACAATATCTGATTGGTCAAGATAATTATACCTGAAATTCTTGCACTGTGCGCAAGTCTTGCTTGTGGAATATAGAGGAGATATATGTTAGATCATCAGTCGTGTTGTGTAAACTCATGGCAAATAATCAAACGAAATCGTGTTTTTCTCCCCAAACACATGACGAAAGTGCGATGTTTCTGCAACGTTCGAATGAGTCGTAATTACAACGTTCAAACGAGTCGTAATTACAATGTTCGAACAAGTCGTAATTACAATGTTCAAACAAGTCATAATTACAGCGTTCGAACTAGTCTTAATTACAACGTTCGAACGAGTCGTAATTACAATGTTCGAACTAGTCGTAATTACAACGTTCGAATGAGTCGTAATTACAACGTTCGAACAAGTTGTAATTACAATGTTCGAACAAGTTGTAATTACAACGTTCGAACGAGTCGTAATTTCAACGTTCGAACAAGTCGTAATTACAACGTTCGAACGAGTCGTAATTACAATGTTCAAATGAGTCGTAATTACAGCGTTCGAACTAGTCTTAATTACAACGTTCGAACGAGTCGTAATTACAATGTTTGAATGAGTCGTAATTACAACGTTCGAACAAGTTGTAATTACAATGTTCGAATGAGTCGTAATTACAACGTTCAAGCGAGTCGTAATTGCAACATTCGAGCGAGTCATAATTACAACTATCTACCAATTCGTAACAACTTTGTAACATATTGTAACGCGGTATCAATAAGGGAAGAGCCGTTATGTTGAGTGTCTGCTGGCCTGCTGCTGCTGCTGCTGCTGCTGCTGCTGCTGCTGCTGCTGCTGCTGCTCAAGATGCAGACTTGCACACGTATATTTAACTTGCAACATATGACTCAAAGCGAACCAGCCGAGTCTTCTGAAACGAATCTTACCCAATAGTGGTGACCAGGTGACCCCATGGTCAATATATGAGGGGAGATAACAGGATAGGGGGAAGGATAGAGGGTAGAGAAAAAGCAGAAATAACCGTAGGTAAAGCAGGGGGTCTGCCAGAGGAGTAGGAAAGCAGAGGAATTAGAGAGAGGAGTGGGTAGGGAGGGTGATCTGGACTCCCCAATGAGCAGGTCATTGGCGACCAGTTCTTATGGGTTAGATGAGGAAAGGTGGCCAGTGGTAGCTGGCTAGTCACCCCAGGCGGAGCTGGTGGAGAGGTGGAGAGGCCTCAGATGGGTTATTGGGGGCTGTGGGTGGTGAAATGTGGGGGGTTGGGGGGTGGCTGTAGGAAGGACCTCACTCCACCAAACTGGTGCCTCACTTCAATTCCTTATAGGCTGTATATATTAAATATATTACTGGAGTTCTCTGAGAGCGAAGGAGGGGGACTGGAAGATTGAAACGAACAAAGGAAGAGAGATAGAGAGAGAAAATGAGAGAGACTGACATGATAAGAGAGAGAGAGAGAGAGAGAGAGAGAGAGAGAGAGAGAGAGAGAGAGAGAGAGAGAGAGAGAGAGAGAGAGAGAGAGAGATTCTGCACAATAAATACCAAATTTAGAGTATGAATTAAATAAGAGATCTCAATTCAGATTAAAGGTGTCTTAAAGCTTGTTCTACCTCAGTAAACTCGAAGTAATTGTAAACAAACGAACTTATGATCATAGTTTTATGACTCTCGTTAATAAGCTTGACTAAAACACCCTCAGTACCATAAGTATTCGGTCAGCTGCTCCACCACATCGCTCATTGATGGTAAATTTACAAATGCCAAAAATTCAAATTACAAATATGGCAAAATAGTTGTATTCTTGATAACATGAGAGAGAGAGTGAGAGGCTGAGACGAATGGCTGTGAGTGGCTGACCTCCACGCTCTGATGGGCATGCTGGGTACTCCTGGGTATTACTGGGCACTCCTGGGTATTACTGGGCACTCCTGGGTATTACTGGGCACTCCTGGGTATTACTGGGCACTCCTGGGCTCTGGGTACAGGGGTATAGGGGTACGGGTAAACTGTGTCTGGTTAAGCATGAATAGGTGGTAGTAAGGTTAAAATGTGGGTCTCTATCTATTAATTACCTTTTAATAGACCACAGAATGCGATTAATGTGGATTTAGAAAGGTGGAATTAAAATTCTAACTAGCTTACACATATACACATATATTTACGTGTCTCTTGAATAGGGTAAAGTAGCTATATTGTGTTATTAAGCACTCAACCACAGAGTGATTATAATGGGCTATTACAACCTCAAATTAGAGTTGAAACACATATATAACTGATGCATTACATAGTCAGTATTGGGTACAAGTTCAGTGTATCATCAAGTTTTCCTGTATTGAGATAATATTTACAGGAGGCAGCGTATGGCCAATATGGGGCATTTTATAATATAGTGTTTAAGGGAATGTACGTTTTCTTTGTCGGAAATTTGACACATGGTGTATTCTACGCTTTGAGTGTTGAGGAATACGCCAGGCGTATTCGTGGGGTTGGTGTAAATCCCGGTGAAGGCGGAAACAAATGGGCAGAGTTTCTTTCACCCTGATGCACCTGTTCACCTAGCAGTAAATAGGTACCTGGGAGTTAGACAGCTGCTACGGGCTGCTTCCTGGGGGGTGTGTAACAAAAAGGAGGCCTGGTCGAGGACCGGGCCGCGGGGACACTAAAGCCCCGAAATCATCTCAAGATAACCTCAAGATATCTCAAGATAGGAGTGCTTAGATCTGCATTGTAGCTATCTTTCTCCAGTCAACTTTTTAATAATTTATCAGTATGGAATTTCCTCGTATCTGGTCATATGGTATTCACCTAGTTGTATGCACCTAGTTGTGCTTGTGGGGGTTGAGTTCTGCTCTTTCGGCCCGCCTCTCAACTGTCACTAACTACTTTATTTTATAACTTGGAATATACCACATATGTACTTAATAATAAGCCAAATATCGACTATAAGCAATAAGTCATATATGTACTGTCTTGTGCGAGAGCTGGTTGCAACCACACACACACCAGGAAGCAGCCCGTGACAGTTGACTAACTCCCAGGTACCTATTTACTGCTCGATAACAGAGCATCATGGTGAAAGAAACTCTGCCCACTGTTTCTCGCCGGCGCCGGGAATCGAACCCGCGAGCACAGGATCACGCGTCCAGCGTGCTGTCCAGTCAGCCACCGGCTTCCTGTAAGACGGAGTTCTTAGTGTGTTGTTCTGCTCTTCAAGTTTATCAAGTTGTCGGCCACTTTTGTCGTTCGTGAAGATCTTCACGGAAATTTGTTCACTCCTTGTTCATTAGTTCTTAAGAAAATTAGTGGCTCTAGAACTGCGCCTTGAAGAACTCCGCTTGTTATATTTTCCACCAGTTCGAGACCCCCTGTCGAGCTGTGACGTGGTATTCTGTTCTTCACGTTCTTCATGTTCTTCAAAGTTACCCCTTGCTTGGTTCTCCTTCTTTCATAGAGAATGGTATCAAATGGGTTTTGACAGTCTTGGGAAAACATTACGACTGTTTTCAAGGTAAAGTGATTCAAATGACGCGCCAGCCAGCCTGGATAAACACCTAGAGATTTATTTAGTTACTTGTGATGGTCTTGAAAGCATATTACGGTTCCATAATTGTCTTATTTGAAAACTGGCAAGAGAAACTTTGTCCTAATCAGAGAATATTCTTTAAGTTATAACTTTATTGTATTATAAGTCGTTGGTTTAAAATACAAAATTTTTTATGCTTTTCACGTTTTCTTTGAAACGGTCTGAAGAAGTTGGTTGACTGTGAATGAAATTCTGGGGATACTCAAATATTTTTGAATTTCAGAAGGGGTGACAATATGGCTGTGGGTGATGCAAGGGGGTGACAATATGGCTGCTGGTGGAGTCACCGGGTGACAATATGTCTGCAGATGGAGCCACCGGGTGACAATATGACTGCGGGTGGAGCCACCGGGTGACAATATGACTGCGGGTGGAGCCACCGGGTGACAATATGTCTGCAGATGGAGCGAGTGGGTGACAATATGTCTGCGGGTGGAGCCACCGGGTGACAATATGTCTGCGGATGGAGCGAGTGGGTGACAATATGTCTGCGGATGGAGCCAGTGGGTGACAATATGTCTGCGGGTCGAGCCAGTGGGTGACAATATGTCTGCGGATGGAGCGAGTGGGTGACAATATGTCTGCGGGGGGAGCCACCGGGTGACAATATGTCTGCGGGTGGAGCCACCGGGTGACAATATGTCTGCGGGTGGAGCCACTGGGTGACAATATGTCTGCGGATGGAGCGAGTGGGTGACAATATGTCTGCGGGGGGAGCCACCGGGTGACAATATGTCTGCGGATGGAGTGAGTGGGTGACAATATGTCTGCGGGGGGAGCCACCGGGTGACAATATGTCTGCGGGTGGAGCTACCGGGTGACAATATGTCTGCGGGTGGAGCCACCGGGTGACAATATGTCTGCGGGTGGAGCCACCGGGTGACAATATGTCTGCGGGTGGAGCCACCGGGTGACAATATGTCTGCGGGTGGAGCCACCGGGTGACAATATGTCTGCGGGTGGAGCCACCGGGTGACAATATGTCTGCGGGTGCAGAGTTTGTTGTGTGGCTGAAGGGAAACTGGTCCGTTGGGACGATCGTGCGGACTTACGAGGTTAAACTGTTCATTCCATGTTTTTCTTGAGTTGAGCAGGGCGGAGCAGAGCAGGGCAGGGCAGGGCGGAGCAGAGCAGGGCAGGGCAGGGCGGGGCAGAGCAGGGCATGACGCTCTACTTCCCACTCAAGCTCATGTCTGCTTTTCACAAACATTTTCAATACCATTTTGCTTCAAAAATAGTCTAATGCACCCAAAGTGCTTCTCTAATTCTAATCTTGAGGTTATCTTGAGATGATTTCGGGGCTTTTTAGTGTCCCCGCGGCCCGGTCCTCGACCAGGCCTCCACCCCAGGAAGCAGCCCGTGACAGCTGACTAACTCCCAGGTACCTATTTTATTGCTAGGTCACAGATTACCAGAATTAAAACGCGAACTACGTGCCATTGTCCGCCGGTTACACAGCTAAATGTTTTCAAAACAAACTTTAAACCAAAAATTCGTATCATAATATCCATCACTATTCACTGATCACTGGAAAGTTAAAAATAAAAATTTTTGCTATTCATAATTTGCCCGTATTCCCATAAAACAGACGATGCTCCCATAGGGTCAAAGATTACTTAGGTTTCTTTTTGAGAGTAAAGAGATAACTGTTCTTTTTTTTAGTATGCCACATCACCCTCATAGTTGACAATTATATTTCTTATATGGGACAGGCAGACAGTAGAAATGTGAATGGATGGATGAATAGAGGGATAGATTAATGAATAGATGGATAAACGGATAGATTGAAAGATGAATGGATAGATGAATTGATGGATGGATAGATGAATTGCCGGATATCTCCCCCTCCATAGTATTTAAGAGAATGTCTGTCTGTCTGTCTCTTGAAGGTTGGTGGCCAGACGCCTATGGCTAACCTCACCAAACTTTCCAAGATGACAAATGGGGGGTGTGGGAGTGTCATAGGCCGGTCAGGTTGGCACCAGTAACACACCTTAAGACATAGAACCATCTATAGCGGCCACCCTTCCCTTGCGATTTGAATGAAGTCTGAAATAAGAGGGTTGAAACTGGCGAATTCAGTCATTCAGCTGTTTCAGTGCCTTGTAATTGGCAGTATATGGCTAATTCCATCCTGTAAGATGGGGATTTTGTATGGATGCCACTGCCAGATGGCAGATGAGGCCTACCTACCTTGAGGCTACCTTGAGGTGCTTCCGGGGCTTAGTGTCCCCGCGGCCCGGTCGTCGACCAGGCCTCCTGGTTGCTGGACTGGCCTAAAGCAAAGCCTTGAGGAGATTCAAGAGGCATTCCTCGGCTCGTAACAGAATGATTCATAAACTTGTAATACAATAAAAGAGGTTCAATAGTGGCATATCTAGATGGGAATCAGATACTGGAAGAAAACTTGCATCTGGAAGGATTGGTTCCAAAGTCTGGTGCATGGTCCCTGGTGAAGTCCCAGGTCCCAGGGATACTCATCTGAGGACACAATCCCACCTCTAAACAGATGTGGTACTGTGGCAACCAGCAATCAGGATCAAGACTGATCTACTGGCCAGCCGCTTTGCTGCTAAGATGCAGGTCTCTGATCCTGAACGTCAGCCTCCACATCTTGCCCCAAGCACTGTGTCTAGGATGACTGAAGTGTTTATCCAGCAGGCTCAAGTTTTCCATCTCCTTGAAAAGCAAGACACAAAGCTGTGTTTACTAGTTGTGTTTTTACGGGGGTTGAGCTCTGCTCTTTCGGCCCGCCTCTCAACTGTCAATCAA
>NC_091222.1:25452635-25480135 GCF_040958095.1 Procambarus clarkii | reverse complement strand
GCACCATAAAAGTATCAAGGAGCACCATAAAAGTACCAAGTAGCACCATAAAAGTATCAAGTAGCACCATAAAAATATCAAGGAGCACCATAAAAGTACCAAGTAGCACCATAAGTGCCAAGTAGCACCATAAAAGTACCAAGTAGCACCATAAGTGCCAAGTAGCACCATAAAAGTACCAAGTAGCACCATAAAAGTACCAAGTAGCACCATAAAAGTATCAAGGAGCACCATAAAAGTACCAAAGAACACCATAAAAGTACCAAGTAGCACCATAAAAGTATCAAGTAGCACCATAAAAGTACCAAGTAGCACCATAAAAGTATCAAGTAGCACCATAAAAGTATCAAGGAGCACCATAAAAGTACCAAAGAACACCATAAAAGTACCAAGTAGCACCATTAAAGTATCAAGGAGCACCATAAAAGTATCAAGTAGCACCATAAAAGTACCAAGTAGCACCATAAAAGTATCAAGTAGCACCATAAAAGTATCAAGTAGCACCATAAAAGTATCAAGTAGCACCATAAAAGTATCAAGTAGCACCATAAAAGTATCAAGTAGCACCAAAAAGTACCAAGTAGCTCCATAAAAGTACCAAAATCACCATAAAAGTACCAAGTAGCACCATTAAAGTATCAAGGAGCACCATAAAAGTACCAAAGAACACCATAAAAGTACCAAGTAGCACCATAAAAGTATCAAGTAGCACCATAAAAGTATCAAGGAGCACCATAAAAGTACCAAAGAACACCATAAAAGTACCAAGTAGCACCATAAAAGTATCAAGTAGCACCATAAAAGTACCAAGTAGCACCATAAAAGTACCAAGTAGCACCATAAAAGTGCCAAGTAGCACCATAAAAGTATCAAGTAGCACCATAAAAGTACAAAGTAGCACCATAAAAGTACCAAGTAGCACCATAAAAGTATCAAGTAGCACCATAAAAGTATCAAGGAGCACCATAAAAGTACCAAGTAGCACCATTAAGTATCAAGTAGCACCATAAAAGTATCAAGGAGCACCAATAAAAGTATCAAGGAGCACCATAAAAGTATCAAGTAGCACCATAAAAGTATCAAGTAGCACCATAAAGTGCCAAGTAGCACCATAAAAGTATCAAGTAGCACCATTAAAGTACCAAGTAGCACCATAAAAGTATCCAAGTAGCACCATAAAAGTATCCAAGTAGCACCATAAAAGTATCAAGTAGCACCATAAAAGTACCAAGTAGCACCATAAAGTGCCAAGTAGCACCATAAAAGTATCAAGTAGCACCAATTAAAGTACCAAGTAGCACCATAAAAGTACCAAGTAGCACCATAAAAGTATCAAGTAGCACCATAAAAGTATCAAGGAGCACCATAAAAGTACCAAAGAACACCATAAAAGTACCAAGTAGCACCATAAAAGTATCAAGTAGCACCATAAAAGTACCAAGTAGCACCATAAAAGTATCAAGTAGCACCATAAAAGTATCAAGGAGCACCATAAAAGTACCAAAGAACACCATAAAAGTACCAAGTAGCACCATTAAAGTATCAAGGAGCACCATAAAAGTATCAAGGAGCACCATAAAAGTACCAAGTAGCACCATTAAAGTACCAAGTAGCACCATTAAAGTACCAAGGAGCACCATAAAAGTATCAAGGAGCACCATAAAAGTACCAAGTAGCACCATAAAAGTATCAAGGAGCACCATAAAAGTATCAAGGAGCACCATAAAAGTACCAAAAAACACCATAAAAGTATCAAGTAGCACCATAAAAGTACCAAGTAGCACCATAAAAGTACCAAGTAGCACCATAAAAGTACCAAGGAGCACCATAAAAGTACCAAGTAGCACCATAAAAGTACCAAGGAGCACCATAAAGTACCAAGTAGCACCATAAAAGTACCAAGGAACACCATAAAAGTACCAAGTAGCACCATTAAAGTACCAAGTAGCACCATTAAAGTACCAAGGTAAGACTGTGAAGGGGTCAGAATAAGTATTTGGGATGGGACGGGGGAAAGGAATGGTGCCCAACCGCTTGTGGACGGTCGGGGGATTGAACGCCGACCTGCATGAAGCGACCCGTCGCTCTACCGTCCACCCCAAGTAGCTTGCCAAGGAGTCAAGATACATGGATGAGGAAAATAATTGACTAAAGCTGCATTTTCATGTCCTGGACAATGTATGATGTATGAAAATGTATGAAAATGTATGAAAATGTATGAAAATGTATGAAAATGTATAAAGCTGCGAAATATTATTCACTGTGGGATGACACTATTCTGTACGAAGGTGTATCAACTTCAGGATGTAGGCAAATGTATAATACAACAAGAGGTTATGTATAAACTTTATAAGATGTATAATACAAGAACGGGATTGTATATGAAGCGGTATTCGTTGTTGTATATAATGATACACGCAGGTGCTAAGTGGCCTGTGAGGGTGCATGAATCGTGAGGCGCCTGACACGCTCCCTGTGAGTGAGTGAGTGAGTGAGTGAGTGAGTGAGTGAGTGAGCCAGCGAGCAAGTGACCACGTACAAACTTGTATGACAAATCCTCACCATTATATCATAAAACACTAACTCATCCACAAGTTACATCCCCAAACAGCATGAAGGTTAGGTTAGGTTAGGTTAGGTTAGGTTAGGTTAGGTTAGGTTAGGTTAGGTTAGGTTAAGTTAGGTTAGGTTAGGTTAGGTTAGGTTAGGTTAGGGTAGGTTAGGTTAGGTTACGTTACGTTACGTTAGGTTAGGTTAGGTTAGGTTAGGGTAGGTTAGGTTAGGTTAGGTTAGGTTAGGTTAGGTTAGGTAAGGTTAGGTTAGGTTAGGTTAGGTTAGGGTAGGTTAGGTTACGTTACGTTACGTTACGTTAGGTTAGGTTAGGTTAGGTTAGGGTAGGTTAGGTAAGGTTAGGTTAGGTTAGGTTAGGTTAGGTTAGGTAAGGTTAGGTTAGGTTAGGTTAGGTTAGGTTAGGTTAGGTTAGGTTAGGTTAGGTTAGGTAAAGTAAAAACACAAGAATTACACAATATCAAAGACGTATATATAAAAGTCTTCTTCGTTCATAAATTCAATAATCAAGACTGAAAAACGTGACTATTTTTTTTTTTTGTGTTGGAAAGTCGGGTCAAGAAGTGGCCAAGCCACCCTTGATTTGGGGCACCGTAACCTTCTCCGTTTTCTTTGCATTACGTCATTAGTATATCGGGTTTCACATGTGCATTCAAAAGAAAATGGGACATGGTTGTTCTGCTTTAAATATACTTAAAAATATACTAGAAAAATGTATAAATGTTATTACAAATACACTTAAGTGGTACATACACACACAAACATAATGTATAATATACATATGTTCCTGATTTTACAA
This sequence comes from Procambarus clarkii, assembly GCF_040958095.1. NCBI lineage: Eukaryota > Metazoa > Arthropoda > Malacostraca > Decapoda > Cambaridae > Procambarus > Procambarus clarkii. The sequence continues at coordinate 25,476,768 of NC_091222.1, read as the reverse complement.
GATTCTGATATGTTCTGAGAAATGGCTACTCGATTTCAACCCCAATAAATGCAAGATGATGAGGCTGAGAACAGATGCAAAGGAAAACTACTAAATGAAAGAGTTGAAACTCCGTGTCTACGCTAGTTAATCCAGAGGCGGGCCGAAAGAGCAGAGCTCAACCCCCGCAAGCACAACTAGGTGAATACAACTAGGTGAATACAGTGTCAATAACCGACCACTAGAAATTGGCTCCATATCAATGTTTGCAGATGATGTAAAACTAATGAGAAGAGTCAAGACAGAGATTGTGATGCATTGCAAACGGATTTGGACTCACTCCATAAGTGGTCTGATAAATGGCTGCTAGAATTTAACGCAGCCAAATGCAACGCTACGAGGACTGGAACAGGAGTCTGAAGATCAGTACAGCAGAAAAAGATGAGTGGATAATTGAATCTTCAATCACAAAATGAGAAAAACTTGGGAGTGGACATAACCCACAAATCTGACGCCAGAAACCCACATTAGCACAATAACAGCAGCGGCATATGCAATACTGGCCAACATCCTGGCATAAGAACATAAATTTCCTTAAGTACTTTCGTATATTAATACATCTTCAGAAGGACTTCTGAAGATGTATTAATATACGAAAGTACTTAAGGAAATTCCTGTTTCAATTTTCCTCCGTGGTCTGACACTGTCACTTTTTAATCACGTGTTAATTTTTCATGATTTACACCCATAAGAACATAAGAATAAAGGTAACTGCAGAAGGCCTATTGGCCCATACGAGGCAGCTCCTATCTATAACCACCCAATCCCACTCAAATATCCTTCAGAAATATGGAGAAAGGGGCTTTCCGGGCCTATATACCACGAACGTGAGACCCACGCTTGAATATACAGCCTCATCACGGAACCAAGTGGATGCAACCCGTTCTCGCACTTTCTTTAAGTCAATATTGATTTATTAAATAAGTGCATATGTGATATACTAATTTATTGTGAATATTTTAGTTTACCTTGAAAAGCTTCATAGAAAACACCGACCTTACCTAACCTTCTTAGTATGTTAAGATAAGCATCTTATTGCTTCGTAATTACAATTATTACTTAACCTATACCTATAATTGGTTAAGTAATAATTGTAATTACGAAGCAATAAGATGCTTATCTTAACATACTAAGAAGGTTAGGTAAGGTCGGCACAGGAGCGGTGTTTTCTATGAAGCTTTTCAAGGTAAACTAAAATATTCACAATAAATTAGTATGTCACATATGCACTTATTTAATAAGTCAATATTGACTTAAAGTGCGAGAACGGGTTGGTGGATGATCTTCTGCCAACGGAAGGTGGTGTACTGTCTTTTAAAAAGCTGAAGGATTGGTGGCACAAAATCTGCTACTAATCATAAAACAACAAAATTTTAAAAATTCATGTATTTCCTGAAGCAACAAACCAGTTTTCCTTACAACCAAACTCTTAAATCTTCAGAATAAACTAGTTTTTAATACAAATCTGAGATCAAGTTTACAATAAGTAAACAATGTTAATTTTTTAATTCCGTTTTGTGAAAAATGTTGAACTGGAATCGTGTGCTGTCTGGGATGTTGATTTTGTAAACCTGAGTAACCTATAATTGTAAACTGTTGTCTCTCTCTTGCCTGTATCAGAGGTAGAACAGGAGACTTGTGTTCTGTGTTCAGGTGTTCTAATACCCAGAACAGGAACGTGGCGTGATTTGTGTCAATCACAAAAAACAGGAAGTCAGAAAAGTTGTTAGAAAAGCAAGAAAACGCTATAAAAAGCAAGAAAACGCTGTAAAAAGCAAGAAAACGCTATAAAAAGCTACAAAACGCTATAAAAAGCAAGAAAACGCTATAAAAAGCTACAAAACGCTATAAAAAGCTACAAAACGCTATAAAAAGCAAGAAAACGCTATAAAAAGCTACAAAACGCTATAAAAAGCAAGAAAACGCTATAAAAAGGTGGAAAACGCTATAAAAGCTAGAAAATGCCATATAAAGCTAGAAAACGCCATAAAAAGCTAGAAAACGCTATAAAAAGCTATAAAAAGCTACAAAACGCTATAAAAAGCTAGAAGATGCTATAAAAAAGCTAGAAAACGCAATAAAAAGCTAGAACACGCTATAAAAAAGCTAGAAAACGCAATAAAAAGCTAAAAAAAAGTCTAACATTCGCGCGAAGAGAGAGAGTACACTGTTGGGAGATGAAGAAACATCTGACTGCCACAGATGACGCAGACAAGTCTGCTGTCTGGTCATAGTCTGCTGTGGTGTACAGCTGACTCCCACAGCAGACCAGACATGTATTTACACTCATCTCAGAGATGAGTACAGAGATAAATGTACAATCTTGAGTACATTTATCTATGTACACTAGTTTGTGTACATGTGTGTACCTGATGGAACAGATCTGGCATATATAAGAGGGAACATATATGGCATATAACAGAGATATAGTAATTATCAGGAGAAACCACTACGGTTATATAGCACTTGGAAAGGATATGTGGATATAGGGGGATAGGGGGAAGGAATGGTGCCCAAATATATTGACAGTCGGGGATTGAACGCTGACCTGCAAGAAGCGAGACCGTCGCTCTACCCTCCGCTCAATATATCAAGTGCATCTTGTCGTCATTTTTTTGGGATAATCGCTTCAAAACCACTGGATAGTTAGTGCTGTTATCTACTCTGTATTCATGGTTAGGTTAGGATAAGTTAGGTTAAAACAGTATTATTCTCAAACATTATAGAAAAGGTAGGCCTTCACCCATCAAAAAAAAAATTGATTATCCCATAGACTTTTCATATTTTAAACCATCGATTTATAATACAATAAAGTTATAACTTGAGAATATTCTCTGTGTAGGACGAAGGTTCAAATGCCAGTTTACAAGCGGACTATTATTGGAACAGTAACACACTTTCAGACCCTCACACACACATCCAGGTGGTGTGAGAGGGAGGTTCGTGTCTCACAGTAATCACTTTAGGCCGAGGACCTAAAATTTGATCAGGCTCCAAGCACCTCCAAAGGATACCTGATCAACCAGGCTGTGACTCATACATCAGGCTGCGAGCAGCCGCGTCCAACAGCCTGGTTGATCAGTCCGGCAACCAGGAGGCCTGGTCGACGACCGGGCCGCGGGGAGGCTAAGCCCCGGAAGCACCTCAAGGTAACCTCAAGGTAGGTAAGGCTGACTGATCGAATTTTCTGTTGAGGTTCGCTTGAGAAACCACAATTCCTTCATAGATCATGATCGGAAAATCACTTTGGCTTTGTAAACTAGTATACCACAGTAATCTAACAAGAATTAGACATATAGGAGTGAATGGAATAGAACTATCAGGGGGAAAGCGCCAAGCCATTACGACTAGATCACTGGGAAGGGGTCAGGATATGGGATGGGACGGAGGGAAAGGAATGGTGAAATATGAGAAATTACGTATTTTAAACTTGAAGATTCAATTACACTGGTTGTGTATAGAGTAAGTCAATACAGGAATTAGGTCAGAGATTTCCATCTTTGACCTGAGGTGTTTGGGGGTCAGAGGTCAGGGCTGCTTGCGTTTAAACAGGCAGTTGGTGCATTTGGTGGTTGTGAAACGTTGGTCCATTAATGTGAGTTGTGAATGTACACCAATATGCCGGTGTACATTTCACGGTGTACATATGTTTGCTTGTCTGTTCAGGATGTGTACTAAAATAGGCGTTAAATCACCATCCATATGAACCATTTCCCTTTAATTCGAAAATTATTATTTATTTTTATTTTTTCTACCACAGACGTGGCCAGACATTTACAATGCTAACCAACATATATACACACAAGGGTCACAATTGCGTGATGTATCAAATGAACAAATCCACAAGGGAATTGGTAATCGCTTCAAAACCACTGGTTTTGAACCTCGAACCTCCCTTTTGACCATGTTGTAGCTCAGTCGATTAAGGCAGCGTCTGGGATGCTCTCGGACGCAGGTTCGAATCCTCGTCACGGCCCTTGTGGATTTGAGCATATATACATTTTCTTCTGTCCCATGTCAAGTCTTCAATAAATTCTTCACAGCAATTTAAGTGAATTATTTCAACTGTCGTAATTATCTTACATATTAATCATAAAACAAAAAATATGAATAACATTCTTCATAAATAATTTTCAGGATTTTTTTATAAGTCTGATGAATTTATAAGTCTGTCTTTATAAGTCTGATGAATTTATAAGTCTGTCTTTATAAGTCTGATGAATTTATAAGTCTGTCTTTATAAGTCTGATGAGTTTATAAGTCTGTCTTTATAAGTCTGATGAGTTTATAAGTCTGTCTTTATAAGTCTGATGAATTTATAAGTCTGTCTTTATAAGTCTGATGAATTTATAAGTCTGTCTTTATAAGTCTGATGAATTTATAAGTCTGTCTTTATAAGTCTGATGAATTTATAAGTCTGATGAATTTATAAGTCTGTCTTTATAAGTCTGATGAATTTATAAGTCTGTCTTTATAAGTCTGATGAATTTATAAGTCTGTCTTTATAAGTCTGATGAGTTTATAAGTCTGTCTTTATAAGTCTGATGAATTTATAAGTCTGTCTTTATAAGTCTGATGAATTTATAAGTCTGTCTTTATAAGTCTGATGAATTTATAAGTCTGTCTTTATAAGTCTGATGAATTTATAAGTCTGTCTTTATAAGTCTGATGAGTTTATAAGTCTGTCTTTATAAGTCTGATGAGTTTATAAGTCTGTCTTTATAAGTCTGATGAATTTATAAGTCTGTCTTTATAAGTCTGATGAATTTATAAGTCTGTCTTTATAAGTCTGATGAATTTATAAGTCTGTCTTTATAAGTCTGATGAATTTATAAGTCTGATGAATTTATAAGTCTGTCTTTATAAGTCTGATGAATTTATAAGTCTGTCTTTATAAGTCTGATGAATTTATAAGTCTGTCTTTATAAGTCTGATGAGTTTATAAGTCTGTCTTTATAAGTCTGATGAATTTATAAGTCTGTCTTTATAAGTCTGATGAATTTATAAGTCTGTCTTTATAAGTCTGATGAATTTATAAGTCTGTCTTTATAAGTCTGATGAGTTTATAAGTCTGTCTTTATAAGTCTGATGAGTTTATAAGTCTGTCTTTATAAGTCTGATGAATTTATAAGTCTGTCTTTATAAGTCTGATGAATTTATAAGTCTGTCTTTATAAGTCTGATGAATTTATAAGTCTGTCTTTATAAGTCTGATGAATTTATAAGTCTGTCTTTATAAGTCTGATGAATTTATAAGTCTGATGAATTTATAAGTCTGTCTTTATAAGTCTGATTTTGTATTTTAATACATTTTGTTTTATCTCTGGCAGGATAAAGGGGACAATTAGCCTCGGAGGAGGTTATCTTGGGATGATTTCGGGGCTTAGTGTCCCCGCGGCCCGGTCCTCGACCAGGCCTCCACCCCCAGGAAGCAGCCCGAAGCAGCTGTCTATCTCCCAGGTACCTATTTACTGCTAGGTAACACCCGGGGCATTCGGGTGAACGAAACATTTTACCCATTTGTCTCCGCCTCCACCGGGGATCGAACCCGGAACCTCAGGACTACGAACACAGAGCGCTGTCCACCCAGCTGTCAGGCCCCCAGGAGGAATGCACATATAACGCATTAGAGGGAATGTTCTATAATAACTGTACTATAATCTCAATGAATTATTTCCATGAATATACCAACTATTGATGGTGATAAGGATAGCATATCAATTACAAGAGATTGACTATTTTTTTGTATTTTCTTCAAGATCATTGTGACATTTGCCTCGTACAGAACTAAGCGAGCGCCTTGAGTGCCTTGAGTGCCTTGAGTGCCTTGAGTGCCTTGAGCGCCTTAGTGAAGAAAGTTTAAGTGTCAACATTGCCATGTACAGAACTAAGCGAGCGCCTTGAGTGCCTTAGTGAAGAAAGTTTAAGTGTCAACATTGCCATGTACAGAACTAAGCGAGCGCCTTGAGTGCCTTAGTGAAGAAAGTTTAAGTGTCAACATTGCCATGTACAGAACTAAGCGAGCGCCTTGAGTGCCTTAGTGAAGAAAGTTTAAGTGTCAACATTGCCATGTACAGAACTAAGCGAGCGCCTTGAGTGCCTTAGTGAAGAAAGTTTAAGTGTCAACATTTAGGTTGCTACTTCCTTAAGTTTTCTAATACTGATTTCTTCAATATCAGAAGTTTTGTCTTTGTCATATTTGACATATCAAAGACATATTTGTCTTTGTCATAATAAGCTATGTCGCAAATCCACAAGGGCCGTGACGAGGATTCGAACCTACGTCTGAGAGCATCCCAGACGCTGCCTTAATCGTCTGGGATGCTCTCAGACGCAGGTTCGAATCCTTGTCACGGTCCTCGTGGATTTGTTCATTTGATGCATCACGCAATTGTGATTTCTGTGTGTAAAGCTACGTCGACATTTTCATTGACTACATAACAGAGCCGTTTGGGCAATTATGCAACAAAATGCCCTTACAGATCTGTGCACCTATTATTCAGCCCGTCTTCCTGTAAGATTTCCCAACGTCAAGAAACTGACGTACTAATGTGCCCTTATCCTAACCTGCCAGAGGACCCACAACAGAAAACGGGACAGTACGTCACTTTCGCCAGACTCTTCCATTTTCTAGTACGACTATACAGCATCGCTCCTGTGCCAGGTAAGTCCACTACGGGCTCACCATAGCCCGTGCTACTTGCCCCGCTCCTGTGCCAGGTAAGTCCACTACGGGCTCACCATAGCCTGTGCTACTTGCCCCGCTCCTGTGCCAGGTAAGTCCACTACGGGCTCACCATAGCCCGTGCTACTTGCCCCGCTCCTGTTCCAGGTAAGTTACGGGCTCACCATAGCCCGTGCTACTTGCCCCGCTCCTGTGCCAGGTAAGTCCACTACGGGCTCACCATAGCCCGTGCTACTTGCCCCGCTCCTGTGCCAGGTAAGTTACGGGCTCACCATAGCCCGTGCTACTTGCCCCGCTCCTGTGCCAGGTAAGTCCACTACGGGCTCACCATAGCCCGTGCTACTTGCCCCGCTCCTGTGCCAGGTAAGTCCGCTACAGGCTCACCATAGCCCGTGCTACTTGCCCCGCTCCTGTGCCAGGTAAGTCCACTACGGGCTCACCATAGCCCGTGCTACTTGCCCCGCTCCTGTGCCAGGTAAGTCCACTAGGGCTCACCATAGCCCGTGCTACTTGCCCCGCTCCTGTGCCAGGTAAGTCCACTACGGGCTCACCATAGCCCGTGCTACTTGCCCCGCTCCTGTGCCAGGTAAGTCCACTACGGGCTCACCATAGCCCGTGCTACTTGCCCCGCTCCTGTGCCAGGTAAGTCCACTACGGGCTCACCATAGCCCGTGCTACTTGGAACTTTTGTCAGACTCCAGTGATCAGGCCACTCCTCACCAAATAGCTTTATTGCAACTAATTACGAAGATATTAGTTGTACCATACTCAATCCCATATAAGTGTCATACATATGCCCATATAAGAACAATACATATGCCCATTGAGGTACCATACAAAAGCTCTTATAAGTAACATACATATGCCCAAAAAGGTACCATACTTATGCCCTTATAAGAACAATACATATGTTCTTATAAGTATCATACATATGCCCTTATAACTACCATACATATGCCCTTATAACTACCATACATATGCCCTTATAAGTACCATAAATGCCCATATAAGTACCATTCATATGCCAATATAGGTACCATACAAATGCCTTTATAAGTAGCATACATATGCCCATATACGCACCATGCATAGTAGTCTCTAAATACATGAGGAATATTGATATAATGTTATTTTGATTATCCATTTTTTATTTAGCTCATTTTGATTATTATTGCATTTTTTAAAACTCATTTTCCTTAGTAATTTGTTGAGAAAACACGATGATAGGTTTGATATTTGAGGTGGCTGTATCTCAGTAAATATGGCTGTATAGGCGTTAATATTTAAAATTAGCAAAGAAAGCCTTTACAGAAAGAAAGGTAAATTGCTGTGGTAAACACAATGGTACCATTTTCAAAACGATTCTATGGCTGGTTTTGATTTTGAGTTTTGTGAAAAATGACGATTTCGCCAGGACTCGGATTCTTTGCAGGCGGCGGGCTGTATGTACCCCATCTTTGTCTTCGTCCGCTGGTCAAGTTTTTATTACTTGATTTAATCATTGTCTATCTTCTATATCTATAAAATACGGATGACTGTCTGTGTAAGGTAAAAGGTACGTAAGTACCATAGAGGTACGTAAGTACATAAGTACCAAACACATACCCATAAAGGTACCATACTCAATCCCATATAAGTGTCATACATATGCCCATATAAGAACAATACATATGCCCATTGAGGTACCATACAAAAGCTCTTATAAGTAACATACATATGCCCAAAAAGGTACCATACTTATGCCCTTATAAGAACAATACATATGTTCTTATAAGTATCATACATATACCCTTATAACTACCATACATATGCCCTTATAAGTACCATAAATGCCCATATAAGTACCATTCATATGCCAATATAGGTACCATACAAATGCCTTTATAAGTAGCATACATATGCCCATATACGCACCATGCATAGTAGTCTCTAAATACATGAGGAATATTGATATAATGTTATTTTGATTATCCATTTTTTATTTAGCTCATTTTGATTATTATTGCATTTTTTAAAACTCATTTTCCTTAGTAATTTGTTGAGAAAACACGATGATAGGTTTGATATTTGAGGTGGCTGTATCTCAGTAAATATGGCTGTATAGGCGTTAATATTTAAAATTAGCAAAGAAAGCCTTTACAGAAAGAAAGGTAAATTGCTGTGGTAAACACAATGGTACCATTTTCAAAACGATTCTATGGCTGGTTTTGATTTTGAGTTTTGTGAAAAATGACGATTTCGCCAGGACTCGGATTCTTTGCAGGCGGCGGGCTGTATGTACCCCATCTTTGTCTTCGTCCGCTGGTCAAGTTTTTATTACTTGATTTAATCATTGTCTATCTTCTATATCTATAAAATACGGATGACTGTCTGTGTAAGGTAAAAGGTACGTAAGTACCATAGAGGTACGTAAGTACATAAGTACCAAACACATACCCATAAAGGTACCATACTCAATCCCATATAAGTGTCATACATATGCCCATATAAGAACAATACATATGCCCATTGAGGTACCATACAAAAGCTCTTATAAGTAACATACATATGCCCAAAAAGGTACCATACTTATGCCCTTATAAGAACAATACATATGTTCTTATAAGTATCATACATATACCCTTATAACTACCATACATATGCCCTTATAAGTACCATAAATGCCCATATAAGTACCATTCATATGCCAATATAGGTACCATACAAATGCCTTTATAAGTAGCATACATATGCCCATATACGCACCATGCATAGTAGTCTCTAAATACATGAGGAATATTGATATAATGTTATTTTGATTATCCATTTTTTATTTAGCTCATTTTGATTATTATTGCATTTTTTAAAACTCATTTTCCTTAGTAATTTGTTGAGAAAACACGATGATAGGTTTGATATTTGAGGTGGCTGTATCTCAGTAAATATGGCTGTATAGGCGTTAATATTTAAAATTAGCAAAGAAAGCCTTTACAGAAAGAAAGGTAAATTGCTGTGGTAAACACAATGGTACCATTTTCAAAACGATTCTATGGCTGGTTTTGATTTTGAGTTTTGTGAAAAATGACGATTTCGCCAGGACTCGGATTCTTTGCAGGCGGCGGGCTGTATGTACCCCATCTTTGTCTTCGTCCGCTGGTCAAGTTTTTATTACTTGATTTAATCATTGTCTATCTTCTATATCTATAAAATACGGATGACTGTCTGTGTAAGGTAAAAGGTACGTAAGTACCATAGAGGTACGTAAGTACATAAGTACCAAACACATACCCATAAAGGTACCATACTCAATCCCATATAAGTGTCATACATATGCCCATATAAGAACAATACATATGCCCATTGAGGTACCATACAAAAGCTCTTATAAGTAACATACATATGCCCAAAAAGGTACCATACTTATGCCCTTATAAGAACAATACATATGTTCTTATAAGTATCATACATATACCCTTATAACTACCATACATATGCCCTTATAAGTACCATAAATGCCCATATAAGTACCATTCATATGCCAATATAGGTACCATACAAATGCCTTTATAAGTAGCATACATATGCCCATATACGCACCATGCATAGTAGTCTCTAAATACATGAGGAATATTGATATAATGTTATTTTGATTATCCATTTTTTATTTAGCTCATTTTGATTATTATTGCATTTTTTAAAACTCATTTTCCTTAGTAATTTGTTGAGAAAACACGATGATAGGTTTGATATTTGAGGTGGCTGTATCTCAGTAAATATGGCTGTATAGGCGTTAATATTTAAAATTAGCAAAGAAAGCCTTTACAGAAAGAAAGGTAAATTGCTGTGGTAAACACAATGGTACCATTTTCAAAACGATTCTATGGCTGGTTTTGATTTTGAGTTTTGTGAAAAATGACGATTTCGCCAGGACTCGGATTCTTTGCAGGCGGCGGGCTGTATGTACCCCATCTTTGTCTTCGTCCGCTGGTCAAGTTTTTATTACTTGATTTAATCATTGTCTATCTTCTATATCTATAAAATACGGATGACTGTCTGTGTAAGGTAAAAGGTACGTAAGTACCATAGAGGTACGTAAGTACATAAGTACCAAACACATACCCATAAAGGTACCATACTCAATCCCATATAAGTGTCATACATATGCCCATATAAGAACAATACATATGCCCATTGAGGTACCATACAAAAGCTCTTATAAGTAACATACATATGCCCAAAAAGGTACCATACTTATGCCCTTATAAGAACAATACATATGTTCTTATAAGTATCATACATATACCCTTATAACTACCATACATATGCCCTTATAAGTACCATAAATGCCCATATAAGTACCATTCATATGCCAATATAGGTACCATACAAATGCCTTTATAAGTAGCATACATATGCCCATATACGCACCATGCATAGTAGTCTCTAAATACATGAGGAATATTGATATAATGTTATTTTGATTATCCATTTTTTATTTAGCTCATTTTGATTATTATTGCATTTTTTAAAACTCATTTTCCTTAGTAATTTGTTGAGAAAACACGATGATAGGTTTGATATTTGAGGTGGCTGTATCTCAGTAAATATGGCTGTATAGGCGTTAATATTTAAAATTAGCAAAGAAAGCCTTTACAGAAAGAAAGGTAAATTGCTGTGGTAAACACAATGGTACCATTTTCAAAACGATTCTATGGCTGGTTTTGATTTTGAGTTTTGTGAAAAATGACGATTTCGCCAGGACTCGGATTCTTTGCAGGCGGCGGGCTGTATGTACCCCATCTTTGTCTTCGTCCGCTGGTCAAGTTTTTATTACTTGATTTAATCATTGTCTATCTTCTATATCTATAAAATACGGATGACTGTCTGTGTAAGGTAAAAGGTACGTAAGTACCATAGAGGTACGTAAGTACATAAGTACCAAACACATACCCATAAAGGTACCATACTCAATCCCATATAAGTGTCATACATATGCCCATATAAGAACAATACATATGCCCATTGAGGTACCATACAAAAGCTCTTATAAGTAACATACATATGCCCAAAAAGGTACCATACTTATGCCCTTATAAGAACAATACATATGTTCTTATAAGTATCATACATATACCCTTATAACTACCATACATATGCCCTTATAAGTACCATAAATGCCCATATAAGTACCATTCATATGCCAATATAGGTACCATACAAATGCCTTTATAAGTAGCATACATATGCCCATATACGCACCATGCATAGTAGTCTCTAAATACATGAGGAATATTGATATAATGTTATTTTGATTATCCATTTTTTATTTAGCTCATTTTGATTATTATTGCATTTTTTAAAACTCATTTTCCTTAGTAATTTGTTGAGAAAACACGATGATAGGTTTGATATTTGAGGTGGCTGTATCTCAGTAAATATGGCTGTATAGGCGTTAATATTTAAAATTAGCAAAGAAAGCCTTTACAGAAAGAAAGGTAAATTGCTGTGGTAAACACAATGGTACCATTTTCAAAACGATTCTATGGCTGGTTTTGATTTTGAGTTTTGTGAAAAATGACGATTTCGCCAGGACTCGGATTCTTTGCAGGCGGCGGGCTGTATGTACCCCATCTTTGTCTTCGTCCGCTGGTCAAGTTTTTATTACTTGATTTAATCATTGTCTATCTTCTATATCTATAAAATACGGATGACTGTCTGTGTAAGGTAAAAGGTACGTAAGTACCATAGAGGTACGTAAGTACATAAGTACCAAACACATACCCATAAAGGTACCATACTCAATCCCATATAAGTGTCATACATATGCCCATATAAGAACAATACATATGCCCATTGAGGTACCATACAAAAGCTCTTATAAGTAACATACATATGCCCAAAAAGGTACCATACTTATGCCCTTATAAGAACAATACATATGTTCTTATAAGTATCATACATATACCCTTATAACTACCATACATATGCCCTTATAAGTACCATAAATGCCCATATAAGTACCATTCATATGCCAATATAGGTACCATACAAATGCCTTTATAAGTAGCATACATATGCCCATATACGCACCATGCATAGTAGTCTCTAAATACATGAGGAATATTGATATAATGTTATTTTGATTATCCATTTTTTATTTAGCTCATTTTGATTATTATTGCATTTTTTAAAACTCATTTTCCTTAGTAATTTGTTGAGAAAACACGATGATAGGTTTGATATTTGAGGTGGCTGTATCTCAGTAAATATGGCTGTATAGGCGTTAATATTTAAAATTAGCAAAGAAAGCCTTTACAGAAAGAAAGGTAAATTGCTGTGGTAAACACAATGGTACCATTTTCAAAACGATTCTATGGCTGGTTTTGATTTTGAGTTTTGTGAAAAATGACGATTTCGCCAGGACTCGGATTCTTTGCAGGCGGCGGGCTGTATGTACCCCATCTTTGTCTTCGTCCGCTGGTCAAGTTTTTATTACTTGATTTAATCATTGTCTATCTTCTATATCTATAAAATACGGATGACTGTCTGTGTAAGGTAAAAGGTACGTAAGTACCATAGAGGTACGTAAGTACATAAGTACCAAACACATACCCATAAAGGTACCATACTCAATCCCATATAAGTGTCATACATATGCCCATATAAGAACAATACATATGCCCATTGAGGTACCATACAAAAGCTCTTATAAGTAACATACATATGCCCAAAAAGGTACCATACTTATGCCCTTATAAGAACAATACATATGTTCTTATAAGTATCATACATATACCCTTATAACTACCATACATATGCCCTTATAAGTACCATAAATGCCCATATAAGTACCATTCATATGCCAATATAGGTACCATACAAATGCCTTTATAAGTAGCATACATATGCCCATATACGCACCATGCATAGTAGTCTCTAAATACATGAGGAATATTGATATAATGTTATTTTGATTATCCATTTTTTATTTAGCTCATTTTGATTATTATTGCATTTTTTAAAACTCATTTTCCTTAGTAATTTGTTGAGAAAACACGATGATAGGTTTGATATTTGAGGTGGCTGTATCTCAGTAAATATGGCTGTATAGGCGTTAATATTTAAAATTAGCAAAGAAAGCCTTTACAGAAAGAAAGGTAAATTGCTGTGGTAAACACAATGGTACCATTTTCAAAACGATTCTATGGCTGGTTTTGATTTTGAGTTTTGTGAAAAATGACGATTTCGCCAGGACTCGGATTCTTTGCAGGCGGCGGGCTGTATGTACCCCATCTTTGTCTTCGTCCGCTGGTCAAGTTTTTATTACTTGATTTAATCATTGTCTATCTTCTATATCTATAAAATACGGATGACTGTCTGTGTAAGGTAAAAGGTACGTAAGTACCATAGAGGTACGTAAGTACATAAGTACCAAACACATACCCATAAAGGTACCATACTCAATCCCATATAAGTGTCATACATATGCCCATATAAGAACAATACATATGCCCATTGAGGTACCATACAAAAGCTCTTATAAGTAACATACATATGCCCAAAAAGGTACCATACTTATGCCCTTATAAGAACAATACATATGTTCTTATAAGTATCATACATATACCCTTATAACTACCATACATATGCCCTTATAAGTACCATAAATGCCCATATAAGTACCATTCATATGCCAATATAGGTACCATACAAATGCCTTTATAAGTAGCATACATATGCCCATATACGCACCATGCATAGTAGTCTCTAAATACATGAGGAATATTGATATAATGTTATTTTGATTATCCATTTTTTATTTAGCTCATTTTGATTATTATTGCATTTTTTAAAACTCATTTTCCTTAGTAATTTGTTGAGAAAACACGATGATAGGTTTGATATTTGAGGTGGCTGTATCTCAGTAAATATGGCTGTATAGGCGTTAATATTTAAAATTAGCAAAGAAAGCCTTTACAGAAAGAAAGGTAAATTGCTGTGGTAAACACAATGGTACCATTTTCAAAACGATTCTATGGCTGGTTTTGATTTTGAGTTTTGTGAAAAATGACGATTTCGCCAGGACTCGGATTCTTTGCAGGCGGCGGGCTGTATGTACCCCATCTTTGTCTTCGTCCGCTGGTCAAGTTTTTATTACTTGATTTAATCATTGTCTATCTTCTATATCTATAAAATACGGATGACTGTCTGTGTAAGGTAAAAGGTACGTAAGTACCATAGAGGTACGTAAGTACATAAGTACCAAACACATACCCATAAAGGTACCATACTCAATCCCATATAAGTGTCATACATATGCCCATATAAGAACAATACATATGCCCATTGAGGTACCATACAAAAGCTCTTATAAGTAACATACATATGCCCAAAAAGGTACCATACTTATGCCCTTATAAGAACAATACATATGTTCTTATAAGTATCATACATATACCCTTATAACTACCATACATATGCCCTTATAAGTACCATAAATGCCCATATAAGTACCATTCATATGCCAATATAGGTACCATACAAATGCCTTTATAAGTAGCATACATATGCCCATATACGCACCATGCATAGTAGTCTCTAAATACATGAGGAATATTGATATAATGTTATTTTGATTATCCATTTTTTATTTAGCTCATTTTGATTATTATTGCATTTTTTAAAACTCATTTTCCTTAGTAATTTGTTGAGAAAACACGATGATAGGTTTGATATTTGAGGTGGCTGTATCTCAGTAAATATGGCTGTATAGGCGTTAATATTTAAAATTAGCAAAGAAAGCCTTTACAGAAAGAAAGGTAAATTGCTGTGGTAAACACAATGGTACCATTTTCAAAACGATTCTATGGCTGGTTTTGATTTTGAGTTTTGTGAAAAATGACGATTTCGCCAGGACTCGGATTCTTTGCAGGCGGCGGGCTGTATGTACCCCATCTTTGTCTTCGTCCGCTGGTCAAGTTTTTATTACTTGATTTAATCATTGTCTATCTTCTATATCTATAAAATACGGATGACTGTCTGTGTAAGGTAAAAGGTACGTAAGTACCATAGAGGTACGTAAGTACATAAGTACCAAACACATACCCATAAAGGTACCATACTCAATCCCATATAAGTGTCATACATATGCCCATATAAGAACAATACATATGCCCATTGAGGTACCATACAAAAGCTCTTATAAGCAACTAATTACGAAGATAATTACGACGTCTGTCTGACGTCGCATTCGACGTCGTTCTGACGTCGATTTACCGTCGTTTTCACGCTACTAATTATCAGATAAATGTTTACATTTGTAATAGTCATGCATTCGACGTCGTTCTGACGTTGTATTCGACGTCTGTCTGACGTCGCATTCGACGTCGATTTACCGTCGTTTTCACGCCACTAATTATCAGTTAAATGTTTACATTTGTAATTGTCATGCATTCGACGTTGTTTTGACGTTGCATTTGACATAATTCTATTGTCGCAATTGACGTCGCATTCGACGTCGATTTACCGTCGTTTTCATGCCACTAATTATCATGTAAATGTTAACATTTGTAATATTCATGAATTCGACGTCGTTCTGACGTTGTATTCGACGTCTGTCTGACGTCGTTCTGACGTCGATTTACCGTCGTTTTCACGCCACTAATTATCAAGAAATGTGTCCATTTGTAATTGTCATGCATTCGACGTCGTTCTGACGTTGCATTTGACGTCATTCTATTGTCGCAATTGACGTCGATTTACCGTCGTTTTCATGCCACTAATTATCATGTAAATGTTAACATTTGTAATATTCATGAATTCGACGTCGTTCTGACGTTGTATTCGACGTCTGTCTGACGTCGATTTACCGTCGTTTTCACGCCACTAATTATCAAGAAATGTGTCCATTTGTAATTGTCATGCATTCGACGTCGTTCTGACGTTGCATTTGACGTCATTCTATTGTCGCAATTGACGTCGATTTACCGTCGTTTTCATGCCACTAATTATCATGTAAATGTTAACATTTGTAATATTCATGAATTCGACGTCGTTCTGACGTTGTATTCGACGTCTGTCTGACGTCGCATTCGACGTCGTTTTCACGCTACTAATTATCAGATAAATATTTACATTTGTAATAGTCATGCATTCGACGTCTGTCTGACGTCGCATTCGACGTCGTCCTGACGTCGATTTACCGTCGTCTTCACGCCACTAGTTATCAGGTAAAAAATTCCATTTGTAATTAACATGCATTCGACGTCGTTCTGACGTCACAATTGAAGTCATTCTGACGTCGCATTCGACGTCGTTTTACCGTCGTTTTCACGCCACTAATTATCAGGTAAAAGTTTCCATTTGTAATATTCATGCATTCGACGTCTGTCTGACGTCGTTTTACCGTCGTTTTCACGCCACTAATTATCAGGTAAAAGTTTCCATTTGTAATTGTAATGCATTCTGACGTCGCAATCGACGTCGTTCTGACGTCGCATTCGACGTCGATTTACCGTCGTTTTCACGCCACTAATTATCAGGTAAAAGTTTCCATTTGAAATTGTAATGCATTCGACGTCATTCTGACGTCGCATTTGACGTCGTTCTACCGTAGTTTTCACGCCTCTAATTATCATGTAAATGTTTATATTTGTAATTGTCATGTATTCGACGTCGTTCTGACGTTGCATTCGACGTCGATTTACCGTCGTTTTCACGCCACTAATTATCATGTAAATGTTTACGTTTGTAATCGTCATGCATTCGACGTCGGTCTGACGTTGCATTCGACGTCGTTGTGACGTTGCAATCAACGTCGTTTTCATGCCACTAATTATCATGTAAATGTTTCCATTTGTAATTGTCATGCATTCGACGTCGTTCTGACGTTGCATTCGAAGTCGTTCTGACGTCGCAATAGACGTCGTTTTACCGTCGTTTTCACGCCACTAATTATCAGATAAAAGTTTCCATTTGTAATTGGCATGCATTCGACGTCGGTCTGACGTCGCAATAGACGTCGATTTACCGTCGTTTTCACGCCACTAATTATCAAGAAATGTTTCCCTTTGTAATTGTCATGCATTGGACGTCGTTCTGACGTTGCACTCGACGTCATTCTCACGTCGGAATCGACGTCATTTTAACGCCGCTAATTATCATGTAAATGCTTACATTTGTAATTGTCATGCATTCGACATCGTTCCGACGTCCCTTTCGACGTCAGAACTACTATCCTCTTTATTACACCTAACCTTCCATATATTTTGCCTGGCTTTTTCTTCCTCTAAGATCTTCTTCTCCTCATCTCTCTCTTGGCTATTTATTGCCTTGCCTCCTTCCCTCATCTTTTTTTTTTGCTCCACTTTTGTGCCAGGTAAGTTACGGGGTCACCATAGCCCGTGCTACTTGGAACTTTTTGTTCCTAGCAGCTGAATGTTAAACAACAACATTTTTTATTAATACATTAGGTACATCTGCATTTGTGCAGCTACCCTAGGCTATATGAAGGGGAGTACAGTGTGTCAAAAAGCTAGCTACGTGATGCCTAAAAATCCCCATCACACAGGATGGTTAGTCATACAGAGGCTTGTGATCAGTAGTCTGCATTGGCAGACTCTGGGTGCATTATGAGGATATCATCAACACAAGAGTGAATAAGGTAGCAGTGGTAATAAAAATCCCCATCACACAGGATGGTTAGTCATACAGAGGCATGTGATCAGTAGTCTGCATTGGCAGACTCTGGGTGCATTATGAGGATATCATCAACACAAGAGTGAATAAGGTAGCAGTGGTAATAAAAGTCCCCATCTCGCAGGATGGTTAGTCATACAGGGCCATATGCTTAGTAGCCTGCACTGGCAAATTTTGGGTACACTGTGAGGATATCTTCAAAAAACATGAGAATGAATAAAGTAATTGCAAAGCTCCAGGTACCTTATGCCAACTGGTCTGAAAGGTTTAATAACTGGGCATTCGGTGATGTAGTGTGAGAGATCGTGCCGTAGTTCCTGCTCACAGAGTTTGCAACTGGAGTGCTCAGGATTGGGAGACCCGTCACCTGCAGCCACCTGTCACAGGTAACGGTAACCTCATCCTTGCAACCACTGTGTCGCGCAGTCTGGTCAACGTTTCGTGCTGCAATAGATATAGGTTTCAGATCTGAACAAATCATAGCTTTTTATACTAGTACTTTCAGGTCGTTGGGCGTCAGTAATTTCTTTCCTATCAGACCTGAGTGTTTGGACCAATATAGTTTTGACAGCAGAGATGGGGATACCTAGATCTAATTCAACTTCATCCTTGTTACACGCTAATTTGGCTGCAATGTCTGTCTCATTATGATGGGTTATATTTATGTGTGATAGTATCCATACAAAGGAGATTGGAGACCCAGATCATTTATAATTGGTAGTATGAGGTTCTTTCTGTCGATCTTCCAGGAAAAGTTTTCGATTGCTTGAAGAGCAGACTTTGAATCACAGAATATTATTCGTCCTCCAATGTTTTTTAATGTACTGGTAGCTATTTGTAATGCTGCTAGTTCTGCTTGTGTGGAGGTCAGCCAGTTGTTTAACCTGACACTGACAGTCTTTGTGCAAATATTATTTCAATAAAACCTACATGCCGCTGCAGTCCGTCCAGTAGAGGATTGGACTGAGCCGTCGGTGTAACAACATTCCCTCATCTTTCAGCCCATAATCGAGGACTGCCAATCACCCTAAATTGGATACCAAGTCACATTGTCATAGATGGTAATGAAAAGGCAGACTCACTAGCAAAAACTGCCACTGCTCTACCTGTTGTACAGGTTCAAATACCTCCAAGTTTCTCACAGATTAAGGAGCAAATCAAGAAGAAAATACTCCCAACTATCAAAAGTCGCCACAGAGCCAAAGTAGCGGAAGGAAGATCCACTGCGATATGGTACGAACAAGCCACTGGTTACTCCTCTTTCAAGCCTGGCAAAAAGATATCCAGAGACATTGCAGTAGCCATACACAGACTCAGACTTGGGTACAAGTGCTGCTGGGAGGTAATGAACCCAATAGTTAAAGAGTGTCACATCTGTGGAACAGAAGCAGAGGCGCCACTATTGCGCTACTTACTGGAATGTGAAGCTACTGAAACCCTGCCCATCAAACTCGACATTAATCCAACGACAGTAACTGCATTACATGCACATTCTACAGCCACTACAATGATTAGAAAAGCTGTTGAAGAATGGGACTCACTAGTGAACAGTCTGCACCTACATCCGCCACCAAGATAATGTTATTAAAACAGAAGCGAAAAGAAACGGGGAAAAAGGAGGAAACCCCACCTCCATTTAAAACTTTGAACCAAATATCAGAGTAACAAGGTTATCACGAATAACCCAACTCAATTACGGGCTCGCCATAGCCCGTGCTACATGGACATTTCGTTCCGAGTAGCTAAACCTGAAAACAACAACATTCCCTCATCACAAGTTACAGCCCCGCTCCTGTGCCAGGTAAGTCCGCTACGGGATCACCATAGCCCGTGCTACTTGCCCCGCTCCTGTGCCAGGTAAGTCCGCTACGGGATCACCATAGCCCGTGCTACTTGCCCCGCTCCTGTGCCAGGTAAGTCCACTACGGGATCACCATAGCCCGTGCTACTTGCCCCGCTCCTGTGCCTGGTAAGTCCGCTACGGGATCACCATAGCCCGTGCTACTTGCCCCGCTCCTGTGCCAGGTAAGTCCACTACGGGATCACCATAGCCCGTGCTACTTGCCCCGCTCCTGTGCCAGGTAAGTCCGCTACGGGATCACCATAGCCCGTGCTACTTGCCCCGCTCCTGTGCCAGGTAAGTCCGCTACGGGATCACCATAGCCCGTGCTACTTGCCCCGCTCCTGTGCCAGGTAAGTCCACTACGGGATCACCATAGTCCGTGCTACTTGCCCCGCTCCTGTGCCAGGTAAGTCCACTACGGGCTCACCATAGCCCGTGCTACTTGCCCCGCTCCTGTGCCAGGTAAGTCCACTACGGGCTCACCATAGCCCGTGCTACTTGCCCCGCTCCTGTGCCAGGTAAGTCCACTACGGGCTCACCATAGCCCGTGCTACTTGCCCCGCTCCTGTGCCAGGTAAGTCCACTACGGGCTCACCATAGCCCGTGCTACTTGCCCCGCTCCTGTGCCAAGTAAGTCCACTACGGGCTCACCATAGCCCGTGCTACTTGCACTGCTCTTGTGCCAGGTAAGTCCACTACGGGATCACCATAGCCCGTGCTACTTGCACTGCTCCTGTGCCAGGTAAGTCCACTACGGGATCACCATAGCCCGTGCTACTTGCCCCGCTCCTGTGCCAGGTAAGTCCACTACGGGCTCACCATAGCCCGTGCTACTTGCCCCGCTCCTGTGCCAGGTAAGTCCACTACGGGCTCACCATAGCCCGTGCTACTTGCCCCGCTCCTGTGCCAGGTAAGTCCACTACGGGATCACCATAGCCCGTGCTACTTGCCCCGCTCCTGTGCCAGGTAAGTCCACTACGGGCTCACCATAGCCCGTGCTACTTGCCCCGCTCCTGTGCCAAGTAAGTCCACTACGGGCTCACCATAGCCCGTGCTACTTGCCCCGCTCCTGTGCCAGGTAAGTCCACTACGGGCTCACCATAGCCCGTGCTACTTGCCCCGCTCCTGTGCCAAGTAAGTCCACTACGGGCTCACCATAGCCCGTGCTACTTGCCCCGCTCCTGTGCCAGGTAAGTCCACTACGGGATCACCATAGCCCGTGCTACTTGCCCCGCTCCTGTGCCAGGTAAGTCCACTACGGGCTCACCATAGCCCGTGCTACTTGCCCCGCTCCTGTGCCAGGTAAGTCCACTACGGGCTCACCATAGCCCGTGCTACTTGCCCCGCTCCTGTGCCAGGTAAGTCCACTACGGGATCACCATAGCCCGTGCTACTTGCCCCGCTCCTGTGCCAGGTAAGTCCACTACGGGCTCACCATAGCCCGTGCTACTTGCCCCGCTCCTGTGCCAGGTAAGTCCACTACGGGCTCACCATAGCCCGTGCTACTTGCCCCGCTCCTGTGCCAGGTAAGTCCACTACGGGCTCACCATAGCCCGTGCTACTTGCCCCGCTCCTGTGCCAAGTAAGTCCACTACGGGCTCACCATAGCCCGTGCTACTTGCCCCGCTCCTGTGCCAGGTAAGTCCACTACGGGCTCACCATAGACCGTGCTACTTGCCCCGCTCCTGTGCCAGGTAAGTCCACTACGGGCTCACCATAGCCCGTGCTACTTGCCCCGCTCCTGTGCCAGGTAAGTCCACTACGGGCTCACCATAGCCCGTGCTACTTGCCCCGCTCCTGTGCCAGGTAAGTCCACTACGGGCTCACCATAGCCCGTGCTACTTGCCCCGCTCCTGTGCCAGGTAAGTCTACTACGGGCTCACCATAGCCCGTGCTTCTTGCCCCGCTCCTGTGCCAGGTAAGTCCACAACGGGCTCACCATAGCCCGTGCTACTTGGAACGTTTGGATAGATGATAGACTAAGAGGAGAAGCAATAGAACAAGAGGCTTCTGCTGGATACTGGATCTTGAGAGAAGACATTTCAGCAATTTGTGAAGAGGATATCTTCAACCCACACTTTAAGAACCAAAAACCATACAAGTAGCGAAAGAAGAGAGAGAGAGAGAGAGAGAGAGAGAGAGAGAGAGAGAGAGAGAGAGAGAGAGAGAGAGAGAGAGAGAGAGAGAGAGAGAGAGAGAGAGAGAGGCAGAGAGAGAGGCAGAGAGAGAGAGAGAGAGAGAGAGAGAGAGAGAGAGAGAGAGAGAGAGAGAGAGAGAGAGAGAGAGAGAGAGAGAGAGAGAGAGAGAGGGGCAGAGAGAGAGAGGCAGAGAGAGAGGGGCAGAGAGAGAGAGGCAGAGAGAGAGAGGCAGAGAGAGAGAGGCAGAGAGAGAGAGGCAGAGAGAGAGAGGCAGAGAGAGAGAGAGAGGCAGAGAGAGAGAGGCAGAGAGAGAGAGGCAGAGAGAGAGAGGCAGAGAGAGAGAGGCAGAGAGAGAGAGAGAGAGAGAGAGAGAGAGAGAGAGAGAGAGAGAGAGAGAGAGAGAGAGAGAGAGAGAGAGAGAGAGGCAGAGAGAGAGAGAGAGAGAGAGAGAGAGAGAGAGAGAGAGAGAGAGAGAGAGAGAGAGAGAGAGGCAGAGCGAGAGAGAGAGAGAGAGAGAGAGAGAGAGAGAGAGAGAGAGAGAGAGAGAGAGAGAGAGAGAGAGAGAGAGAGAGAGAGAGAGGCAGAGAGAGAGAGGCAGAGAGAGGCAGAGAGAGAGAGAGAGAGAGAGACAGAGAGAGAGAGAGAGAGAGAGAGAGAGAGAGAGAGAGAGAGAGAGAGAGAGAGAGAGAGAGAGAGAGAGAGAGAGAGAGAGAGAGAGAGAGGCAGAGAGAGAGAGGCAGAGAGAGAGAGAGAGAGAGAGGCAGAGAGAGAGAGGCAGAGAGAGAGAGAGAGAGAGAGGCAGAGAGAGAGAGAGAGAGAGAGAGAGAGAGAGAGAGAGAGAGAGAGAGAGAGAGAGAGAGAGAGAGAGAGAGAGAGAGAGGCAGAGAGAGACAGAGAGAGAGAGGCAGAGAGAGACAGAGAGAGAGATGTAGATTTAAGGAAGTCTTGCGATATCAAATACAAGTGATACATAACCAATTATGTATCAAGCATACAGTGTCACACCAACCTGACGGCTGAGTGGACAGCGCTCTGGATTCGTAGTCCTAAGGTTCCGAGTTCGATCCCCGGCGAAGGCGGAAACAAACGACCAGAGTTTCTTTCACCCTGATGCCCCCTGTTCAGCTAGCAATAAATAGATACCTGG
This sequence comes from Procambarus clarkii, assembly GCF_040958095.1. Classification (NCBI taxonomy): domain Eukaryota; kingdom Metazoa; phylum Arthropoda; class Malacostraca; order Decapoda; family Cambaridae; genus Procambarus; species Procambarus clarkii. The sequence goes on along the minus strand of NC_091222.1, from coordinate 25,453,241 downwards.
GAGTTAGACAGCTGCTACGGGCTGCTTCCTTGGGATGTGTAACAAAAAGGAGGCCTGGTCGAGGACCGGGCCGCGGGGAAGCTAATCCCCGAAATCATCCCACGATAACAAGATAACCCGTACTATTGACCTAACCTAACCTAACCTAACCTAACCTAACCTAACCAACCTAACCTAACCTAACCTAACCTAACCTAACCAACAGAACTATTTACAAAATAATCAACACAGGATCAGATTACCAACAATACAGAAAGTTAAAGAGATATTTAACTATTAAATCCAAGTCTCAAACTTTTCACAAATGTACAGAAACAAAAATTTTTTATAATAATAATAATAATTAATACAAAAATAAAACCAGAAATACTAACAGCAGCAGTGTATATATATATATATATATATATATATATATATATATATATATATATATATATATATATATATATATATATATATATATAAAATTTAAAATAAGTAATAAATTATTCTCACACAAGACCTTGAAAACAAACCATCACTTAACCCATTTAACTTCAATCTGTAATGGGAGGAGAGGTCACGACGCAGTCTGTCTGTCTGCCCTGGCTGCCAGGTGACCCCTGA
>NC_091222.1:25420135-25447635 GCF_040958095.1 Procambarus clarkii | reverse complement strand
GGCTAGCGTTACCTGTGGCAGGTGGCTACTGTTACCTGTGGCAGGTGGCGAGCGTTACCTACGGTAGGTGGCTACCGTTACCTGTGGCAGGTGGCTACCGTTACCTGTGGCAGGTGGCTAGCGTTACCTGTGGCAGGTGGCTATATCGTTACCTGTGGCAGGTAGCTACCGTTACCTGTAGCAGGTGGCTATACCGTTACCTGTGGCAGGTGGCTACCGTTACCTGTGGTAGGTGGCTACCGTTACCTGTGGCAGGTGGCTACCGTTACCTGTGGCAGGTGGCTACCGTTACCTGTGGCAGGTAGCTACCGTTACCTGTGGCAGGTGGCTACCGTTACCTGCGGCAACCAATGTGTGGAACACAAAACCATTGTAAACTGCTTGGACGGGGATACTAAAATGTAAACCCACAGGTGAGAACCCACGAGAGAACCCACAGGTGAGAGACCCCACAGCTGAGAGAACCCACAGCTGAGAGAACCCACAGCTCAGAGAACCCACAAGTGAGAGAACCCACAGGTGAGAGAACCCACAGCTGAGAGAACCCACAGCTGAGAGAACCCACAGCTGAGAGAACCCACAGCTGAGAGAACCCACAGCTCAGAGAACCCACAGCTCAGAGAACCCACAAGTGAGAGAACCCACAGGTGAGAGACCCCACAGCTGAGAGAACCCACAGCTGAGAGAACCCACAGCTCAGAGAACCCACAAGTGAGAGAACCCACAGGTGAGAGACCCCACAGCTGAGAGAACCCACAGCTGAGAGAACCCACAGCTGAGAGAACCCACAGCTGAGAGAACCCACAGCTGAGAGAACCCACAGCTGAGAGAACCCACAGGTGAGAGAACCCACAGCTCAGAGAACCCACAGCTGAGAGAACCCACAGCTCAGAGAACCCACAGCTGAGAGAATCATCTTGTCAACAGGCCACCGAGTGAGCATTACACCACCCACCAGGTGACAGTGGGCCCTGAACCGAGCACCAATAACCAATCATCGTTATATATTGACCTATTATTGTCGCCTGGTCAATATGACTCCATACTGATCTTGAACGAGACAGGAATTATTCTAATAGTCGAGACACTCAGTGCAAATGATATCGAGGCAATGATATCAATGATATTACAAGGATCAGTACAAAGATAGCAGTTGAAACATTGATGACCTATCACGACTTGGGATTACGATATCATTGACTGCCTCAGTAATGATATCTTGAGAGAAATGATTCTGATTTTGCCTCAGTAATGATATCTTGAGAGAAATGATTCTGATTTTGCCTCAGTAATGATATCTTGAGAGAAATGATTCTGATTTTGCCTCAGTAATGATATCTTGAGAGAAATGATTCTGATTTTGCCTCAGTAATGATATCTTGAGAGAAATGATTCTGATTTTGCCTCAGTAATGATATCTTGAGAGAAATGATTCTGATTTTGCCTCAGTAATGATATCTTGAGAGAAATGATTCTGATTTTGCCTCAGTAATGATATCTTGAGAGAAATGATTCTGATTTTGCCTCAGTAATGATATCTTGAGAGAAATGATTCTGATTTTGCCTCAGTAATGATATCTTGAGAGAAATGATTCTGATTTTGCCTCAGTAATGATATCTTGAGAGAAATGATTCTGATTTTGCCTCAGTAATGATATCTTGAGAGAAATGATTCTGATTTTGCCTCAGTAATGATATCTTGAGAGAAATGATTCTGATTTTGTCTCAGTAATGATATCTTGAGAGAAATGATTCTGATTTCGGAGAATTCGTTTGAAATGAAAAAAAAAAGTTTCTAATCCATTAGCCTTGATTTTCTGAATTGCGAATCCAGCGTTCAAGGATATAATTTCTATAGATAATCGCAGTTATTCGTATTAGCAATTTACGGAACGGCTATTTTATGACGTACTGCGAATGTATTCACGAATATGGCGAGCTAATGGTGGTTTAACAATGGCTACTTTCCATTGCTTTTCGGCGCCGTGGAGAGGGGACCTGCTGCATGGGTAACAGCTTCTCCCTCGTATCAACCTACCCAGGCTTTGCGCCCTGGAGAGAGGGGGGGGGGGACCTGCTGCATGGGTAACAGCTTCTCCCTCGTATCAACCTACCCAGGCTTTGCGCCCTGGAGAGGCCACTCCAGACCGACAACCAGAGCCCAACTCCATAGTCTCCTGAGACTGATGGATGCCTGCTACTACTGTTAAGCGGGAGACCTGATCGGAGACCGGGCCGGGGAGCCATTGATCCCCGGTAGCCGCAGAAAGTAGATACTTCCCGTGGGTATCTGTGTAGCCTCGTTTTAGCGAGCGTCCCCAACGTCCAGAAACTGACGTACTAAAGTGCCCTTATCCTAACCTACCAGAGGACCCAAACAGAAAACGGGACAAGCCATTTTCTACGTGACATATATCAATGCGAAAAGTCACTAGGGGTGTGAGGGGGGGATGCGAACCTACGACCAAGGCTTTGCCAAGCGACATACGCTCCCACTGGACCAATATGCCAGTGGTATACCGGAGTATTCGCTGGTCACACTAAACAACGGTCACTGTAAACCTTCGTCATAATTCGCTCACTCTTCTGTGTCAAAAATTTAAAAAATCGTACAATTTTGGCGCCAAACTTTCCCGCCAACGCCGTCGTTCTCACAGATATTTAAATTTTGGCGCCAAACCTTCCCGCCAACGCCGTCGTTCTCACAGATATTTAAATTTTGGCGCCAAACCTTCCCGCCAACGCCGTCGTTCTCACAGATATTTAAATTTTGGCGCCAAACCTTCCCGCCAACGCCGTCGTTCTCACAGATATTTAAATTTTGGCGCCAAACCTTACCGCCAACGCCGTTGTTCTCACAGATATTTAAATTTTGGCGCCAAACCTTCCCGCCAACGCCGTCGTTCTCAGATATTTAAATTTTGGCGCCAAACCTTCCCGCCAACGCCGTCGTTCTCAGATATTTAAATTTTGGCGCCAAACCTTCCCGCCAACGCCGTCGTTCTCACATATTTAAATTTTGGCGCCAAACGTTCCCGCCAACGCCGTTGTTCTCACAGACAGATATTTAAATTTTGGCGCCAAACCTTCCCGCCAACGCCGTCGTTCTCAGATATTTAAATTTTGGCGCCAAACCTTCCCGCCAACGCTGTCGTTCTCACGCACAAATATTTAAATTAGTGTTTTCCTGGGGTATGAAAGAGCGAGCAGAGGCGCCATAGAGGTACAACACGACACTGTTCAACATTACGACTGCACTCTTGTCGAAACTAAAGCCGGAATAGCCCAATTTCGCGTCCCAAATGACCGGTTTTGTGATCCTTAACTGCCTCATTGTTCAGCGTCATCAGACGACCGCCACATCATGAAAGGTACAGTCGACAATTAATTGAAATGACATTAACTTGTATTGCAAGAATTTCCAGTAGAGACAACTGGTGCAACCTTGCAATCACAGCTCCATGGAGGCTTGACGTCTAACATTCAGTGGCTTGACGTCTAACATTCAGTGGCTTGACGTCTAACATTCAGTGGCTTGACGTCTAACGTTCAGTGGCTTGACGTCTAACGTTCAGTGGCTTGACGTCTAACGTTCAGTGGCTTGACGTCTAACGTTCAGTGGCTTGGTGTCTAACGTTCAGTAGCTTGACGTCTAACGTTCAGTGGCTTGGTGTCTAACGTTCAGTAGCTTGACGTCTAACATTCAGTGGCTTGACGTCTAACATTCAGTGGCTTGACGTCTAACGTTCAGTGGCTTGACGTCTAACGTTCAGTGGCTTGACGTCTAACGTTCAGTGGCTTGACGTCTAACATTCAGTGGCTTGGTGTCTAATGACTTACTTCTTTCTATAAATATAATTTCCTCGTCTTACAACTAATATTTCTCTCATGTTGCTCACACGGGTTTACAACATGTTGAAATTATTGTATGAATTTGTGTCCAGTTGACCTTTAGCTACCAAGTTGAATGAGGTCTTTGGTGGACTAGTTCTCACGAGCATAAGCAGCATCAAGGGGCGCCCCTGGGGATGCTGAACCAGTTGGCCAGCATCAGGGTGCGCCCCTGGGGATGCTGAATCAGTTGGCCATTATCAGGGGGGCGCCCCTGGGAATGCTGAATCAGTTGGGCAGCATTAGGGCCGCCCCTGGGGATGATGAACCAGTTGGGCAGCATCAGGGCCGCCCCTGGGGATGCTGTACCAGTTGGGCAGCATTAGGGCCGCCCCTGGGGATGCTGAAGCAGTTGGGCAGCATCAGGGCCGCCCCTGGGGATGCTGTACCAGTTGGGCAGCATCAGGGGCGCCCCTGGGGATGCTGAACCAGTTGGGCAGCATCAGGGGCCGCCCCTGGGGATGCTGAACCAGTTGGGCAGCATCAAGGGCCGCCCCTGGGGATGCTGAACCAGTTGGGCAGCATCAAGGGGGGCGCCCCTAATGCTGCTTGTGGAATAATCTAAGCATATTCTCATGACCTAATTAATTCTCAGGTTTGTGATAAGTCTTAATTTAGTCTAATTTAAATTAATCGAGTCTAACTTAACGTCATCCTAACATATCAAGAGTCTATCGTATATTTTTACACGATAGACTATCGTGTAATATATGACCGCATTGGTGGCAAGATCCATTAGAACATTAGAACATAAAATGGATCCATTAGATCCATTTTGCAATCGTTTGTGCAATAAAAACTTGGTTTAAAATATTGCATTTCTCTCTCCCAGTGAGCAAGGTTGGTCAGTTGTACCCCCCGTCAACCTTGGAGATTGATAATCTAACCACTTCAAGCCTCCCCTTGGCTCCCCTGAAGGGGGGGAAGTTAAGGGGGAGACACCCCCTGATTCACACCCCTAGTCAATACCATTTTCTTCCCAATCCACTAAAATCCACTTATATTGGATGTAAACAAACTGAGGCACCGTGTCTTGAACAGGAATGATTCGCGATGTGTTGTAGAACTTGTGTTAATATTTTAAGGGTATTTCACAATCATTCTCGTTAGGAATTCGCACCTGATTGGCAGATACACACGCAGGTACACCAATCACTCACCTGATTGGCAGGTAAACCAATCACTCATCGGGAAAGAGATGGTGATTAACTTGGAACATGTTATCTATGTAAGGAAGAAAAGCTTACCTTGTTAAGCCTTAACTGATCCTAATCAGCAGATAAGCTTGTTAGGGCTTAGTTCCAGCTCCTGGGCCCTCCCTCTCAGCTACACGTGTTTGTGGAGGGTGTATATAGTCACGGTACAGTGTCACTGTACATAGTCACGGTGCCTGGCTAGCCCAGTGACCACCAGGCACTGTAAATCACATTACAGTGTACAGTGAACACATTACAATGTACAGTGATCACTGTACACTGTAATGTACAGTGCCTGAATGCCACTGTACCGCTGTACCACCGAGAATGTGGCAAGTGTAAGGGGGAAGACTATTATTAAAATTATTATTGAAGAAAATGCTAAATACTAATTATTGATATCGTATGAAATTATTGTCAACAATTACCACGTTCATGTTCCCAGCGCTCACATGAACCAGATAACCCTAACCTTCACCTTTTGTGGGCCAGGAAAGTTGTTATATATATATATATATATATATATATATATATATATATATATATATATATATATATATATATATATATATATATATATATATATATATATATATATATTAGTTGAATATGACCGAAAGGAGAAGATTAATAATTCTAACACTTTTTTCTTCATTTTTTATGTTTTTCTTCACTGTTTGGGAGGGAAAAATTAAGTCTCCAAAGTTCATTTTCACATTTTTATTTTTGGTCTGATGCCTATGGATGGGTTTCGCTACCGTGCGAAGCTCAAAGGGCTGGCATGCGCGCTACAACGAGGTTAATGACATCTGAGCCTTGCTTCGGCTCAGTGTCCAGCAGAGAGAGAACCTCGCATCCTAGGGGACCAAAACCCGGATGACCCTGCACTTCGCCCAGATGGCATTACAATATAACCCTGGAAGAGGGTCAAACAGTTGGTGTGGGATTACACATATGTATCCACCCTGGCTGACACCCATTTACACACCGGTGCTGATCAAGCAGGTTTCCTATTTCCCTGCGGCCAACCACAGGGAAATAGGAAAATCAGTCAAATACAAGTGATTGGAAGGTCATTAGCGTCTGAGATGCAAGGCCCCTGGAGTAGGAGCACCTTGGGATTTCTCAGAAAATTGGGTTCCAGGCTCATTGACGTAATCAGAGACCCAAGAGCGTCACCTAAATTGGTCGTAAATATGCAGCTCTGTTTTTCCACAAAATCCATAATTTTGATCTGTCATTATTGTGAAAATTTGACATTTTTTTCCATTTGTTTCTGCTTTTTATTCATTAATCTTTTCCTGGGGTTCCTGTAATCTGTTTGGATTTGGCTTATTAGATAATCTTTTCATTCTGTTTTGCATAAATCTTACAGTTGTATCGTGAAGTTGTCTGTAAGATCTGTCGTGCGACCTTCACAAGGTGTAAGTTGTGAAAGATTATTGTATCTGGTTTGGTTGAATTATGGCTAAATTAAGGTCAAATTAAGGTTGAATTATGAAATAAGGTTGTGAGTTGAATTGTGGATGTCTTTTCTCTCACCCTCTTTGTCTCACAAGCCTCTCTCTCTCTCTCTCTCTCTCTCTCTCTCTCTCTCTCTCTCACTCTCTCCCTGGTTGATACCTGGTTGATGGGGTTCTGGGAGTTCTTCTACTCCCCAAGCCCGGCCCGAGGCCAGGCTCGACTTGTGACCCTCTCTCTCCCTCTCTCTCTCCCTCTCTCTCCCTGTCTCACCCCTCCCTAATTTGAGTGATCTGGAGCAGGTAGCGGCTGACACGCTTGTATAACACACTAAATCATTCTTTTGCTCACTCTTGTCTGTGTGGCTGTTTCATTATGTCTGTGACACACTCTGTATCAAGGTCTCCATCTTTATTCGCTTTTCTGATTCCGTCATAGTTTGTTATCTCGGTTATCTGTCGTTATCTATCTCTGTGGCTGTTGATTCTGTTTGCAATGTTAACATTGGTTGCAATATATGATATGATGTTAAGGAAACTTTATTCCTGTCAAAGGAGTGAAATAAAGGAAGACGGTATATAGCAGTCTTAGAAATGTCTGTCTGTCTGCCAATTTATTTTTAGACAGGTGGGCACAGGAGTAGACGGCTTCAAACTCACCCTTTCTCTCTCTCTCTCTCTCTCTCTCTCTCTCTCTCTCTCTCTCTCTCTCTCTCTCTCTCTCTCTCTCTCTCTCTCTGTGTCTCTCTCTCTGTCTCTCTCTCTCTCTGTCTCTCTCTCTCTCTGTCTCTCCCTCTCTCCCCCCCCCATTAAGTCTGCTGTCACTATCCATGTTGATGTTATTTAGTGAATCACAATATCGCATTATCGTTCTATGGCCATTTAATTTCTCCCTTTATTCTCCGCGATGATATCATATTTATGCGATTACGCTATCGTGTAGATCTGTTATCGTGCAGCATGCACGACAATTTTCCTGTGTCGTGTTGCCCAATTTTTGGCGTTTATCCGAAATTGGTGTGAAATAGGGACACTATTTTTTTTTTTTTTTTTTTTAAGTTTTGTGAACAAGTTGTATTTGATGTTTTTAAGTGAGTGTTTGTTGTACTTACCTAGTTGTGCTTGTGGGGGTTGAGCTCTGGCTCTTTGGTCCCGCCTCTCAACTGTCAATCAACTGGTGTACAGGTTCCTGAGCCTATTGGGCTCTATCATATCTACACTTGAAACTGTGTATGGAGTCAGCCTCCACCACATTACTTCCTAATGCATTCCATTTGTCAACCACTCTGACACTAAAAAAGTTCCTTCTAACGTCTCTGTGGCTCATGTGGGTACTCAGTCTCCACCTGTGTCCCCTTGTTCGTGTACCACCTGTGTTAAACAATTTAACTTTATCTACCCTGTCAATTCCTTTGAGAATTTTGTGGGTAGTGATCATGTCTCCTCTTAGTCTTGTCTTCCAGTGACGTGAGGTGCATTTCCCGCAGCCTTTCCTCGTAACTCATGCCTCTTAGTTCTGGGACTAGCCTAGTGGCATATCTCTTAACTTTTTCCAGCTTCGTCTTGTGCTTCCCCACTAACTCTTCAATCTTCCTGTGTCGTGAGGTTCAGTTCCAGTAATCTTTCCTCATAGCTCATTCCTCTCAGCTCGGGGACTAGCCTGGTGGCATACCTCTGAACCTTTTCTAACTTCATTTTGTGTTTGATTAAATGTGGACTCCAGGCTGGAGCTGCATATTCCAGTATTGGTCTGACATATGTGATATACAAGATTCTCAATGATTCCTTATACACGTTTCTGAAGGCAGTTCTTACGTTCGTCAGCCTTGCATACGCCGCTGATGTTATCCTTTTGATGTGGGCTTCAGGGGACAGATCTGGTGTGATATCAACCCCTAGATCTTTCTCTCTTCCTGACTCCTGAAAGATATCCTCTCTCAGCTGGTACCTTGTGTTTGGCCTCCTGCTTCCTACGCCTATCTTCATCACTTTGCACTTGCTTGAGTTAAACTCTAGTAGCCATTTGTTGGACTATTCCTTCAGTCTGTCCAGGTCAACCTGTAGCCTCTTGCTGTCCTCCTCTGTCCTCCTCCTCCTAATAAAAATTTTAGCATCAGCAAACATTGAGAGGAATGAGTCTATACCTGGTCTCCTGCTTCCTACCCCTATCTCCATCACATTACATTTGCTTGGGTTAAACTCTAACAGCCATTTCTTCGACCATTCCTGCAGCTTGTCCAGGTCTTCTTGAAGGCTCAAGCTGTTCTCCTCTGTCTTAATCCTCCTCGTAATTTTGGCGTCGTCAGCAAACATTGAGAGGAATGAGTGTATACCCTCTGGAAGATCATTTACGTATATCAGAAACAGGATAGGTCCAAGTACAGAGCCCTGTGGGACTCCGCTAGTGACATCACGTTAGTCTGGGGTTACACCCTCTCAGTAACTCTGTTTCCTGTTGGTTAGGTACTCCCTAATATCCTGTTGTGAGTATGGGGAGCCGAGCGGACAGCACGCTGGACTTGTGATCCTGTGGTCCTGGGTTCGATCTCAGGCGCCGGCGAGAAACAATGGGCAGAGTTTCTTTCACCCTATGCCCCTGTTACCTAGCAGTAAAATAGGTACCTGGGTGTTAGCTGTCACGGGCTGCTTCCTGGGGGTGGAGGCCTGGTCGAAGACCGGGCCGCGGGGACACTAAAGCCCCGAAATCATCTCAAGATAACCTCAAGATGGTGCAGTGTCAAAGACACCATCCTGAAGTGACTGGTTAATGGTGAATTTGATGATGGTGACAGTGATAATACTAAAGTATTCATCAAGGTGATGGTGATCAAGAGTATAGTGCACTAATCCCTGGTGTTTGACGGTGTCAACCTACGTGAGACCACCTTGCTATAGTGAAGCAAGCAACCATTGTGTGTTAATACAGCCACAGGAGGCCAGAAGTTGTTCACCCGTGACCTTGCACTCCTGTTGCACTCCCAAGTATGTACAGCGTCTTAGCGACGCCTGGAAGATCCCCAGAAGTACTAGGTTATCTATCTTGAGGTTATCTTGAGATGATTTCGGGGCTTTAGTGTCCCCGCGGCCCGGTCCTCGACCAGGCCTCCACCCCCAGGAAGCAGCCCGTGACACCTGACTAACACCCAGGTACCTATTTTACTGCTAGGTAACAGGGGCATAGGGTGAAAGAAACTCTGCCCATTGTTTCTCGCCGGCGCCTGGGATCGAACCCAGGACCACAGAATCACAAGTCCAGCGTGCTGTCCGCTCGGCCGACCGACTCCCTAGATAGTTAAAAACAAGAAACAGACGTACCACAGAGTGTAGCACAGATTCCTTAAATACTCACAGCTACAGCAATACAGATATGAAACCTCAGGATTCAGATGTTGATAAAAACTGGTGATAACAGAGAAAGAATATCGAGAAATGTTGATAAAAGAGATGAATTGAAGTGATAGACATCTGCCCAGGCATAGATAACCCTTCCTCCCCCCCCCCCCATCCAATGCTTGCAAGTTGTAGAGGCAAAGAAGATATCAACAATGAGAGGAAATGCATGCATAGACCCCCCCCCCCTGGAACGTTATCTTACAGAACGCAGAGTTACAAAATGAGGATTTAATAACTCGGATTCACAAGGTTGCTAAAGGCATTTGACACAACATTACTCAACCTACTTATATGATTCAACTTATAAGAATAAGATCTGAGGTGGGCCCAACCATGTCTGCTGTGTTAGTTGTGGGGTCTGAGGTGGGCCCAACCATGTCTGCTGTGTTAGTTGTGGGGTCTGAGGTGGGCCCAACCATGTCTGCTGTGTTAGCTGTGGGTCTGAGGTGGGCCCAACCATGTCTGCTGTGTTAGTTGTGGGGTCTGAGGTGGGCCCAACCATGTCTGCTGTGTTAGCTGTGGGGTCTGAGGTGGGCCCAACCATGTCTGCTGTGTTAGCTGTGGGGTCTGAGGTGGGCCCAACCATGTCTGCTGTGTTAGTTGTGGGTCTGAGGTGAGCCCAACCATGTCTGCTGTGTTAGTTGTGGGGTATGAGGTGGGCCCAACCATGTCTGCTGTGTTAGTTGTGGGGTCTGAGGTGGGCCCAACCATGTCTGCTGTGTTAGTTGTGGGTCTGAGGTGGGCCCAACCATGTCTGCTGTGTTAGTTGTGGGGTCTGAGGTGGGCCCAACCATGTCTGCTGTGTTAGTTGTGGGTCTGAGGTGGGCCCAACCGTGTCTGCTGTGTTTGTTGTGGGGTCTGAGGTGGGCCCACCCATGTCTGCTGTGTTTGTTGTGGGGTCTGAGGTGGGCCCAACCATGTCTGTTGTGTTTGTTGTGGGGTCTGAGGTGGGCCCAACCATGTCTGCTGTGTTAGTTGTGGGTCTGAGGTGGGCCCAACCATGTCTGCTGTGTTTGTTGTGGGGTCTGAGGTGGGCCCAACCATGTCTGCTGTGTTTGTTGTGGGGTCTGAGGTGGGCCCAACCATGTCTGCTGTGTTAGTTGTGGGTCTGAGGTGGGCCCACCCATGTCTGCTGTGTTTGTTGTGGGGTCTGAGGTGGGCCCAACCATGTCTGCTGTGTTTGTTGTGGGGTCTGAGGTGAGCCCAACCATGTCTGCTGTGTTAGTTGTGGGTCTGAGGTGGGCCCAACCATGTCTGCTGTGTTTGTTGTGGGGTCTGAGGTGAGCCCAACCATGTCTGCTGTGTTTGTTGTGGGGTCTGAGGTGGGCCCAACCATGTCTGCTGTGTTTGTTGTGGGGTCTGAGGTGAGCCCAACCATGTCTGCTGTGTTTGTTGTGGGGTCTGAGGTGGGCCCAACCATGTCTGCTGTGTTAGCTGTGGGTCTGAGGTGGGTCCAACCATGTCTGCTGTGTTAGTTGTGGGGTCTGAGGTGGGCCCACCCATGTCTGCTGTGGGGCCTGAAGAGAGGCCCAACCATGTCTGCTGTGGGGCCTGAGGTGGGTCTGCTCTAAGCAGAGCACAAGGATGGACAGGAGTAGCTAATTTGCATGACCACTGACAAGAAAGCTCCCAGAATGTTGAAATTGAAATTGAAATAAGTTTATTGAGGTAAAATACACACAAAGGGATGAGGTAGCTCAAGCTATTCTCACCCCGTTCAGTACATCGTGTTAATACATACATAGACACACATCACAAACAATAAACATATTACCAAACATTCTGAGAGATAAACATCTACATTTCCTAGAATGTTGAATGTTGCATTTATCTTCCCTCTAAACCATTCTACACTATGCAACACGTGTATTAAACAAGGACCCCCAACCCGCAACACAACTGAAAGTACGAACACTCACGTACAGATAAACAATAAAATCCGGAAATGAGGAGACTAAAAGTCAACGATTGACTGTGGGAATCGAGCCTGGAAACGCCTGAGGGAAGAAGAAGCAGCAGAGAACACGAAAATGAAGTATAGAACACTAAGAGGGGAATCAAAGCAGGAGAGAAAGCTGATTTGTTCACGAGTACTCAAGCTTGTTCTCTTGTTCCAGACTACTGGAACAGCTTGTTCTCTTGTTCCAGACTACTGGAACAGCTTGTTCTCTTGTTCCAGACTACTGGAACAGCTTGTTCTCTTGTTCCAGACTACTGGAACAGCTTGTTCTCTTGTTCCAGACTACTGGAACAGCTTGTTCCCTTGTTCCAGACTACTGGAACAGCTTGTTCTCTTGTTCCAGACTACTGGAACAGCTTGTTCTCTTGTTCCAGACTACTGGAACAGCTTGTTCTCTTGTTCCAGACTACTGGAACAGCTTGTTCTCTTGTTCCAGACTACTGGAACAGCTTGTTCTCTTGTTCCAGACTACTGGAACAGCTTGTTCTCTTGTTCCAGACTACTGGAACAGCTTGTTCTCTTGTTCCAGACTACTGGAACAGCTTGTTCTCTTGTTCCAGACTACTGGAACAGCTTGTTCTCTTGTTCCAGACTACTGGAACAGCTTGTTCTCTTGTTCCCGACTACTGGAACAGCTTGTTCTCTTGTTCCAGACTACTGGAACAGCTTGTTCCCTTGTTCCAGACTACTGGAACAGCTTGTTCAATCTATTCCAGTTATCGGGGTCAAACTACAAGCACAAACGAGCCACCTTCGCCTCATAACAAACTTCAATTCACAAATGTCTAGCAAATAAGTTAAAATCCACAAGGGCCGTGACGAGGATTCGAACCTACGTCTGAGAGCATCCCAGACGCTGCCTTAATCGACTGAGCTACGACATGGTCAAAAGAGTTGAAACCAGAAGTTCTACTGGACTTGCTGGATCCTGCAGCCTCTCCGAGACACAAACCAGGGTTTTACACAACTCCCCCCTGCACTCGAGCTATGTCCAACCATCCAACCAACCACAGGGCGCCGGTCGGCCGAGCGGACAGCACGTTGGACTTGTGATCCTGTGGTCCTGGGTTCGATCCCAGGCGCCGGCGAGAAACAATGGGCTGAGTTTCTTTCACTCTATGCCCCTGTTATTTAGCAGTAAAATAGGTACCTGGGTGTTAGTCAGCTGTCACGGGCTGCTTCCTGGGGGTGGAGGCCTGGTCGAGGACCGGGCCGCGGGGACACTAAAAAGCCCCGAAATCATCTCAAGATAACCTCAAGATGTCAATAGGCCGTTCTACCTCTTCGCCCTTACGTCATTACACACAGAAATCACAATAGCATGAACTCACACTTAAGTTCAAAGATGGAAGAACTTAAGTGCATTATAAAGATATCCTCAAGCACACGAGAGGTAATAAAGTCAGTGTAAAGTCTCCGTGTCCCTAGTACCGCCAGGTTATATCTTGAGGTTATCTTGAGATGATTTCGGGGCTTTAGTGTCCCCGCGGCCCGGTCCTCGACCAGGCCTCCACCCCTAGGAAGCAGCCCGCGACAGCTGACTAACACCCAGGTACCTATTTTACTGCTAGGTAACAGGGGCATAGGGTGAAAAAAAAACTCTGCCCATTGTTTCTCGCCGGCGCCTGGGATCGAACCCAGGACCACAGGATCACACTAACCACCAACAAACATAATCCACCATCAATCATCTTTTCCACCAATCAACCAACTCCCATTACAGTATATTTATCAATGACCTTTGACCTGGCCAAATATCTCCAAGCTTTTCATGAACCACAAGCAAGGGTTGAGCCCCACCGCCGATCTCGACATTTTTAGACTCGAGGGTCAAGGGTCAAGGGTCAAGGGTCACGGTAGTTTGGGTGGGAAATGTGGTTGGGTGGTGAATGAACCATACCACAAACCACATAGGAAGTCTGGCAACATTGGAACTGAGATTAATGAAAGTGTGGCAACTCCTTCATTGATGTAATTCAATCACAAATTGCTTTCTCTCTTTTCTTGACCAATCTTGACTCCAATCTTGACTCCAATCTTGACTAGTTGTGGTTAGACTGCTCATAACATCAGAGCCTTCAACATTGGTTGACATGTTAGTAGACTTACTTTTATGTATAAATCCAATATCCTCAAAGCTCCGCACCTGACCCAACTTCATGGACAGCCAGAAGTATGCGCCCATAACACAAGACGCTCACTTAACAAACTCAGGCTGACTTGTTATCTGTAACTTGTTCACCCAAGACGTTATACAAGTGATATCAAATCAACTGAGCACATGAAGGCTCTGACACACACAAGTTGCCTCCTGGCTCATCCTGTTCCTTATATCAGAGTTACTTAGTATTAATGTTATATTATGCCTGACACAACTCATCATATAAATGAGCTTCTAGGGACAGGTTTAAGATGAGCTGAGGCAGCATAACAGCTCTTGCTTGCAGTTTCACCAGCATCATCATTAACAGGTCTAATAAACCCGCGAGAGAGAGAGGACGAGCTGGCAAAGAAATGAAAATAATGAACAAGAGAGGAACACAATGAACAAAAGAAGAACACAATGAACAACAGAGGAACACAATGAACAAAAGAAGAACACAATGAACAACAGAGGAACACAATGAACAAAAGAAGAACACAATGAACAACAGAGGAACATCATAAAACGAAACAAAAACACAATGAAACAAAAGAGAAACATCATGACCAAACACTGAAAACATCAACAACATTCGAGTTATTATGGCCCCAAGAAAAACATTAACATTACAGGACAGCTCGTGCCATTCCGACCCTAAACACAGGTCTTGGATTCTATTACAATCTACTTTCATCCATAACTCCCTAACGACAACGAATTGTTGTAAAAAAAGGTGTCAAAAAATCTGACCTTTCACCGTGAGGGGTCGAGGAGTTACCTTAGGGCTGAAGAAGTCGTCTGTCTCAATCTACAGCTGCCTGAGTGAGAGAGAGACAGAGTCAGAGACAGAGAGACAGAGACAGAACCGCCCGTCCACACCCATTAAAGCCACAACACCAGCACGAAACTGTTCTAATCCTTCACATATCTGGCCTCAAAGTCAATCTCTGCGTTGCATAGCATCTGTGTGCGCTTAGCAAGGAAGCTGCAATGGCTGTGGGAATCTTGAAGCCCCCCAGAACAAGGTATCAAGGTAAGGCCGTGGGAATCTTTAAACCCCCAGAACAAGGTATCAAGGTAAGGAATCAAGGTAAGAAATCAAAATAAGGTATCAAGGTATCAATACTTGTCTAGAAAAGGTTCTTGGGTGAATACCAACAGCAGAGACGTCAAGAAAAAGGAGGACTCATCCCGCAAGGCCGCGAGACTACTCGACAAATGCAAACATTGACTCATCGGGAAGTATTCACCGGGTGGAGATATAAGGCAGTGAGTCAGACATGTTGGGTAATATTTACTCACTCTCACTTGGAAGGAGTTGTAACTAGACACGAAGCTCAGAAACCTAAGCCCCTAAGAGCCTAAGACCCTAGGGTCCTAAGAGCCTAAGACCCTAGGAGCCTAAGACCCTAGGAGCCTAAGACCCTAGGAGCCTAAGACCCTAGGAGCCTAAGACCCTAGGACCCTAGGGCCCTAAAAGCCTAAGACCCTATAGGGCCCTAAGAGCCTAAGACCCTAGGGCCCTAG
The DNA here is from genome assembly GCF_040958095.1 of Procambarus clarkii. Classification (NCBI taxonomy): domain Eukaryota; kingdom Metazoa; phylum Arthropoda; class Malacostraca; order Decapoda; family Cambaridae; genus Procambarus; species Procambarus clarkii. Next base: position 25,432,065 of record NC_091222.1, on the reverse strand, counting down.
GGCCCTAAGAGTCTAAGACCCTAGTGCCCTAAGAGCCTAAGACCCTATAGGGCCCTAAGAGCCTAAGACCCTATAGGACCCTAAGAGCCTAAGACCATAGTGCCCTAAGAGCCTAAGACCCTATAGGGCCCTAAGAGCCTAAGACCCTAGGGCCCTAAGAGCCTAAGACCCTAGTGCCCTAAGAGCCTAAGACCCTAGGGCCCTAAGAGCCTAAGACCCTAGGGCCCTAAGAGCCTAAGACCCTAGTGCCCTAAGAGCCTAAGACCCTAGGGCCCTAAGAGCCTAAGACCCTATAGGGCCCTAAGAGCCTAAGACCCTATAGGGCCCTAAGAGCCTAAGACCCTAGTGCCCTAAAAGCCTAAGACCCTATAGGGCCCTAAGAGCCTAAGATCATAGTGCCCTAAGAGCCTAAGACCCTATAGGGCCCTAAGAGCCTAAGACCCTAGTGCCCTAAGAGCCTAAGACCCTAGGGCCCTAAAAACCCTAAAAAAATTAAAATATCACAATGGAAAATAATTCATACATAAAATCCTACAGTGGAAAAAAGTGTGATGAATAAACATGATCTTATCACTCGGGGAAAAAACTGTACCAGAGGGAAAAAAATCTTGAAATTAATCTTGTTGAATATATATTAACGGTGGAGGTGGCTCTCGGACCTTCGAAATGACTTGACTCTCTAGGGAATCGAACGGTGTTGCCGAAGGATCAGAGAGTAACTGATCCAGAAAGCCAGAGAGCTGGAAATACTCACATAACCCACCACTGACATTGATAATAACTACCAGACTGGAGACAGAGAGTTAGGGTTAGAAATCTAGAAAAAAATCTAGAAATCTAGAAAACTCATTTCTCATTAATGATAACGAGTGAATATCCCATTAATGGATAACATTTATCTCATTCTCATTAAAATTAAGCGAGGAACGAGAAAGATAGGCGGACTGCATTTTCTAGGACTGTCGGAAAGCCTTTGACACAGTAATCTTGAGGTTATCTTGAGATGATTTCGGGGCTTTAGTGTCCCCGCGGCCCGGTCCTCGACCAGGCCTCCACCCCCAGGAAGCAGCCCGTGACAGCTGACTAACTCCCAGGTACCTATTTACTGCTAGGTAACAGGGGCATTCAGGGTGAAAGAAACTTTGCCCATTTGTTTCTGCCTCGTGCGGGAATCGAACCCGCGCCACAGAATTACGAGTCCTGCACGCTATCCACCAGGCTACGAGGCCCCCATAAGAAGCTAACGCATAACTTCAGGAGTTAAGTTGCATGTTTCCACGTGTGCAGACATTGCAAGATCAATGAGAAGATCAAGTCACAAGACTGCAAAATACTGCACAATGACTTAGACAAACTGCAAGAAGGGTTCTAGAGTTCAACACCAGCAAGTGTAAGGTAATGGAAACAGGGAACAGGAGACCAGAAAGGTATATAATGCAATTTCTTTATAACAACTAAAGAAAAAGACCTGAGAGCGGATATGCCAGCGCCTGCCAGATAGGCAGACAGGCAACCAGGCAGACAGGCAGGCAGACAGGCAACCAGGCAGACAGGTAGGCAGACAGGCAGACAGACAGACAGGCAGACAGGTAGGCAGACAGGCAGGCAGACAGGTAGGCAGACAGGCAGGCAGACAGGTAGGCAGACAGGCAGGCAGACAGGTAGGCAGACAGGCAGGCAGACAGGTAGGCAGACAGGTAGGCAGACAGACAGGCAGACAGACAGACAGGCAGACAGACAGGCAGACAGGTAGGCAGACAGGCAGACAGACAGGTAGGCAGACAGGTAGGCAGACAGGTAGGCAGACAGACAGGCAGACAGACAGGCAGACAGACAGACAGGCAGACAGACAGGCAGACAGACAGGTAGGCAGACAGACAGGCAGACAGGTAGGCAGACAGGTAGGCAGACAGGTAGGCAGACAGGTAGGCAGACAGACAGGCAGACAGACAGGCAGACAGGTAGGCAGACAGACAGGCAGACAGACAGGCAGACAGACAGGCAGACAGGTAGGCAGACAGACAGGCAGACAGACAGGCAGACAGGTAGGCAGACAGACAGGCAGACAGGTAGGCAGACAGACAGGCAGACAGACAGGCAGATAGGTAGGCAGACAGACAGGCAGACAGGTAGGCAGACAGGTAGGCAGACAGACAGGCAGGCAGACAGGCAGGCAGACAGGTAGGCAGACAGGTAGGCAGACAGACAGGTAGACAGGCAGACAGGTAGGCAGACAGATAGGCAGACAGGTAGGCAGACAGACAGGTAGACAGGCAGACAGGTAGGCAGACAGGTAGGCAGACAGGTAGGCAGACAGGTAGGCAGACAGACAGGCAGACAGGCAGACAGGTAGGCAGACAGGTAGGCAGACAGGTAGGCAGACAGACAGGCAGACAGACAGGCAGACAGGTAGGCAGACAGACAGGCAGACAGACAGGCAGATAGGTAGGCAGACAGACAGGCAGACAGGTAGGCAGACAGGTAGGCAGACAGACAGGCAGACAGACAGGCAGGCAGACAGGTAGGCAGACAGACAGGCAGACAGGTAGGCAGACAGGTAGGCAGACAGGTAGGCAGACAGGTAGGTAGACAGGCAGACAGGTAGGCAGACAGATAGGCAGACAGGTAGGCAGACAGACAGGTAGACAGGCAGACAGGTAGGCAGACAGGTAGGCAGACAGGTAGGCAGACAGACAGGCAGACAGGTAGGCAGACAGGTAGGCAGACAGGTAGGCAGACAGGTAGGCAGACAGGTAGGCAGACAGACAGGCAGACAGGTAGGCAGACAGACAGGCAGACAGGTAGGCAGACAGACAGGCAGACAGGTAGGCAGACAGATAGGCAGACAGGTAGGCAAACAGACAGGCAGACAGACAGGCAGACAGACAGGCAGACAGACAGGCAGACAGACAGGCAGACAGACAGGCAGACAGATAGGCAGACAGGTAGGCAGACAGGCAGGCAGACAGGTAGGCAGACAGACAGGCAGACAGACAGGCAGACAGACAGGCAGACAGATAGGCAGACAGGTAGGCAGACAGGCAGGCAGACAGGTAGGCAGACAGACAGGCAGACAGGTAGGCAGACAGACAGGCAGACAGGTAGGCAGACAGACAGGCAGACAGACAGGCAGACAGACAGGCAGACAGACAGGCAGACAGACAGGCAGACAGGTAGGCAGACAGACAGGCAGACAGACAGGCAGACAGACAGGCAGACAGACAGGCAGACAGACAGGCAGACAGGTAGGCAGACAGGTAGGCAAACAGACAGGCAGACAGGTAGGCAGACAGACAGGCAGACAGGTAAAAGAAAAGAAGAGTAAAGGGGAGAAACAGAATAATAAGGGAGATAAACACACACAAAAAAGGAGTTAAAAAGAATAAAAAATCCACCCAATGGAAAGTAAACAATGATGGGAGAAAACATGAATAAACAGGAACAGCAGAGAACGATAACCAGGAACAGCAGAGAACGATAACCAGGAGCAGCAGAGAACGATAACCAGGAGCAGCAGAGAACGATAACCAGGAACAGCAGAGAACGATAACCAGGAACAGCAGAGAACGATAACCAGGAGCAGCAGAGAACGATAACCAGGAGCAGCAGAGAACGATAACCAGGAGCAGCAGAGAACGATAACCAGGAGCAGCAGAGAACGATAACCAGGAGCAGCAGAGAACGATAACCAGGAGCAGCAGAGAACGATAACCAGGAGCAGCAGAGAACGATAACCAGGAGCAGCAGAGAACGATAACCAGGAACAGCAGAGAACGATAACCAGGAGCAGCAGAGAACGATAACCAGGAGCAGCAGAGAACGATAACCAGGAGCAGCAGAGAACGATAACCAGGAGCAGCAGAGAACGATAACCAGGAGCAGCAGAGAACGATAACCAGGAGCAGCAGAGAACGATAACCAGGAGCAGCAGAGAACGATAACCAGGAGCAGCAGAGAACGATAACCAGGAGCAGCAGAGAACGATAACCAGGAGCAGCAGAGAACGATAACCAGGAGCAGCAGAGAACGATAACCAGGAGCAGCAGAGAACGATAACCAGGAGCAGCAGAGAACGATAACCAGGAGCAGCAGAGAACGATAACCAGGAACAGCAGAGAACGATAACCAGGAACAGCAGAGAACGATAACCAGGAGCAGCAGAGAACGATAACCAGGAGCAGCAGAGAACGATAACCAGGAGCAGCAGAGAACGATAACCAGGAGCAGCAGAGAACGATAACCAGGAACAGCAGAGAACGATAACCAGGAACAGCAGAGAACGATAACCAGGAACAGCAGAGAACGATAACCAGGAGCAGCAGAGAACGATAACCAGGAACAGCAGAGAACGATAACCAGGAGCAGCAGAGAACGATAACCAGGAACAGCAGAGAACGATAACCAGGAACAGCAGAGAACGATAACCAGGAGCAGCAGAGAACGATAACCAGATAGACAGACAAGACCCAGATAGACATCAACAAACAGAATCACATCAATCACAAACAGACAGAAACCACTGCACAAGACCCGTCTATACTGAGGCATGACAGCATCTCAGCTGTCAGGAAGACAGACTGCACCTGAGTACAGATAGACGGGTGTTAATGGGAGCCTGAGACAGGTAAAACACCGTCCCCAGACCCGTCTCAAGATTCCTCCACCCTCCTACGGTTACAAAATGACGGAAGTAATCATTATTGACATCGCAAAAACTAAACTAAAATACTGCACGTTCACTGACAGGAAAAAACTGTCAATTTGACAGCGCAGCTGCAAACGGGTTTGTTGTCTGACTCTCCTGTTTGTCTGTAAAGTTTTAGAATAAAACGGTAAATAAGATACGATACGTAAACGCCACATTGGTAGAGAACATATTTCCTGATAACACAGAGAACACATGGATAGAGAACACATAAAGAACACAGGAGTTTAGATCCCATAGTAGAGAACACATAGATATAGAACTAATCTTTAAATAGACAGAACATTATAAAACTGAAATACAATTAGTTACTGACAAAAAAGTTACTTTGATAAACCAAGTGAAGCGAAATAGGCAGAAAAACCTAATTGATATCTCGAACACACTTAATTCTGTAATATTCTTTCTTAATTCCACTCACAGATAAGCAGAGATAACACCAAGGAGATATGAGAACCTTCAGTTACTCACCCACAGACTTTTTAGTGAGTCTGTACATCACAGACTTACCCACAGACTCACCCACAGACTTACCCACAGACTCACCCACAGACTCACCCACAGACTCACCCACAGACATTCATCCTCTCTCTAACACGAAATTCTTAAAACACAGGAAGAAGACTTGAAAATCTTGAATCCTTGTCCCTCTTTGACGTTCTTAAGGTCAAAGAAGGATAAGGAGAAGACCCTAAGACTTTGACCCTAAGAAGAATTACCTCCTTAAGGTCAAAGAAGGATAAGGAGAAGGCCCTAAGACTTTGACCCTAAGAAGAATTACCTCCTTAAGGTCAAAGAAGGATAAGGAGAAGGCCCTAAGACTTTGACCCTAAGAAGAATTACCTCCTTAAGGTCAAAGAAGGATAAGGAGAAGGCCCTAAGACTTTGACCCTAAGAAGAATTACCTCCTTAAGGTCAAAGAAGGATAAGGAGAAGGCCCTAAGACTTTGACCCTAAGAAGAATTACCTCCTTAAGGTCAAAGAAGGATAAGGAGAAGGCCCTAAGACTTTGACCCTAAGAAGAATTACCTCCTTAAGGTCAAAGAAGGATAAGGAGAAGGCCTTATGACTTTGACCCTAAGAAGAATTACCTCCTTAAGGTCAAAGAAGGATAAGGAGAAGGCCTTAAGACTTTGACCCTAAGAAGAATTACCTCCTTAAGGTCAAAGGTAGCAAAATGGGTAGGTCCTATACCATGAAAACAGCTACAATGCAGCACCATATAATGTCCTACAATGCAGCACCATATAATGTCCTATAATGTAGAACCTAACCTGTTCTATAATGAAGAACAATTATCGTCACTACAAGAGGCGAATAGAAGCATTAATCTGTACTTTTCACCGCTATGAGCGGTCACGAAATATATCTTCCATCTAGAACATATATTTACATATATAATATATAAAATATATGTTCTATATGTACTAGCATTCATCGCGAAGCATTCGCTATTACCAGAAGCCGCGAAACAGCAAATCAACACTATTTTCCGCAAATCATCACTACTCATCAGCTTTAGAGCGCCACACACACACATCGCTTCCGAGTTGATGGGAAGAAATCATCACCTAGCGGTGATTTCGGGGCTCAACGCCCCCGCGGCCCGGTCCTCGACTAACACGTGATTGTGTGAATCAAAGAAGTTAAGAGTTAATCAACAAAAACTTTCCATTCTAAATCACGAGAAATCGTCATTTAGATTTCAAATTCCATAAAGCGAATTAACCAAAAAAACTTTGTATATAAAAGAAAATATTTAAACTTAAAAAAAATGAAATTGAAATGATTAAATATTTCCTTAGATATTAATCCTGTTCTCGTGATTTAGCTCAGCAATAATCCAAAAATTATTAGATTTGATGAGAAAGCTGGATAATCTGAGACTTATCCTACCTGCCTAGGTAATCTAAGACTTATCCTACCTGCCTAGGTAATCTAAGACTTATCCTACTTGTCTAGGTAATCTAAGACTTATCCTACCTGCCTAGGTAATCTAAGACTTATCCTACCTGCCTAGGTAATCTAAGACTTATCCTACCTGCCTAGGTAATCTAAGACTTATCCTACCTGCCCAAGTAATCTAAGACTTATCCTACCTGCCTAGGTAATCTAAGACTTATCCTACCTACCTAGGTAATCTAAGACTTATCTTACCTGCCTAGGTAATCTAAGACTTATCCTACCTGCCTAGGTAATCTAAGACTTATCCTACCTGCCTAGGTAATCTAAGACTTATCCTACCTGCCTAGGTAATCTAAGACTTATCCTACCTGCCTAGGTAATCTAAGACTTATCCTACCTGCCTAGGTAATCTAAGACTTATCCTACCTGCCCAAGTAATCTAAGACTTATCCTACCTGCCTAGGTAATCTAAGACTTATCCTACCTGCCCAAGTAATCTAAGACTTATCCTACTTGCCCAAGTAATCTTAGCCTTATCCTATCTCCTCAGGTATCCTAACATAATACAAGATATAAAAACCTTAATTTATCATTTCTCAACACGGAAGAATAAGATAAATACAGATAAAGAGAGAGAGTAAAGGAACGAATAACACGATAGATCCAATAAACAGAGAAATGACGAAATTATCAATTAGTGTAGCAGGGAAAAATGATTCATATTTCATACCTGAAACGATAATAATATTATTACTGAAATAATAACCCAATAAGACCAAAAGTATATATACGACTATATAAAATGTCATATATGACATATATATATATGACAATCATGACAATTTGTGTCGACCAATGAAGGAATCAGAGGGTGAAAATAGGCACTTTCTTGCCCCCAAGATGATTGTAAACTGTGAAGGATTGTTGGGAATTGAGATTGTAGGAGCACGATTGTAGATTGTAGGTTGTGGAGGTTGAAAGGTGTGTGTACTCACCTAGTTGTGTTTGCTGGGGTTGAGCTCTGGCTCTTTGGTCCCGCCTCTCTACTGTCAATCAACTGTATGAAGTCTTGCTTCTCGCAGATACTCTAAAAGATATGGATTAAAGCACGGAATGTAAGTTACAGCCCCGCTCCTGTGTTAGGTAAGTCTAGTACGGGATCACCATAGCCCGTGCTACTTGCCCCGCTCCTGTGTTAGGTAAGTCCACTACGGGATCACCATAGCCCGTGCTACTTGCCCCGCTCCTGTGCCAGGTAAGTCCACTACGGGCTCACCATAGCCCGTGCTACTTGCCCCGCTCCTGTGCCAGGTAAGTCCACTACGGGCTCACCATAGCCCGTGCTACTTGCCCCGCTCCTGTGCCAGGTAAGTCCACTACGGGCTCACCATAGCCCGTGCTACTTGCCCCGCTCCTGTGCCAGGTAAGTCTACTACGGGCTCACCATAGACCGTGCTACTTGCCCCGCTCCTGTGCCAGGTAAGTCCACTACGGGCTCACCATAGCCCGTGCTACTTGCCCCGCTCCTGTGCCGGGTAAGTCCACTACGGGCTCACCATAGACCGTGCTACTTGGAACTTTGCAATGTGAGTCATACCTTGAGGTGCTTCCGGGGCTTAGCGTCCCCGCGGCCCGGTCGTCGACCAGGCCTCCTGGTTGCTGGACTGATCAACCAGGCTGTTGGACGCGGCTGCTCTCAGCCTCATACTCACAGACCGTTCACAAGAGGTTACTACTTGTAGTGGACGGTAGAGCGACGGTCTCGCTTCATGCAGGTCGGCGTTCAATCCCCGACGGTCCACAAGTGGTTGGGGCACCATTCCTTTCCCTCCGTCCCATCCCAAATCCTGACTCCTTCCCAGTGCTATATAGTCGTAATGGCTTGGTGCTTTCCCCTGAGAGTTAAGCAGATCCATCACAGGATCATCCACAGGTAGATCCACTCAACTGTGTTGAGAAGCAAGTAATTATTCCCTTGCCTCGCTGAGCAGAAGAGGAGAAAGAGAAATGCAAAGAAACAGAAAAAGATTGAGAGGAAGACAGTGCTTTCCTAAGACTGTTTTCTTAAGGGTGATTATACTGGGAAGTGAGGTTAAAATCTCGCCTCTAAAAACAGTTGATTCCTTAGTGATTGTATGAGTGCTTTCGTGGCATTCTTATCTTGAGGTTATCTTGAGATGATTTCGGGGCTTTAGCGTCCCCGAGGCCCGGTCTTCGACCAGGCCTCCACCCCCAGGAAGCAGCCCGTGACAGCTGACTAACACCCAGGTACCTATTTTACTGCTAGGTAACAGGAGGCATAGGGTGAAAGAAACTCTGCCCATTGTTTCTCGCCGGGGCCTGGGATCGAACCCAGGACCACAGGATCACAAGTCCAGCGTGCAGTCCGCTCGGCCGACCGGCGCCCTTTGGCGTTTGAATTTGAATTCTTTCCTGGATCAGGCCTTGTCCAACTACGTGGGCTGGACGGTAGAACGACGGTCTCGCTTCATGCAGGTCGGCGTTCAATCCCCGACCGTCCACAAGTGGTTGGGCACCATTCCTTCCCCCCGTCCCATCCCTTATCCTTATCCTGACCCCTTCCAAGTGCTATATAGTCGTAATGGCTTGGCACTTTCTCCTGATAAGTCCCCCCCTCCTGGATCAGGCCTTGAAGATAAGGCTGGAGGTGGCTTCTACAACTTTTCCTTGTAGTGCATTCTACTTGTTGCTCTGTTATACTACAAGACTGAGTAGTTCTCTACAATTCTTGGACTCAATTGCGAACTTGAGATATTCCAAGTCCTCTTCTACCTTTACTCATTTCAGAGAAGCTGTCCTTGTCTCATTTCCTTCGGTATCTTTTACGTAGTGATCATGTCCTGAGAGGAAACTGAACATAAGTAGGATTTTAAGGAATCACAGAGTAGGAAGATGATTATATTCGATTTTTTTTTAAACAAATACTTCATTCAAAGGGGCCTGGTAGCCTGGTGGATAGCGCGCAGGACTCGTAATTCTGTGGCGCGGGTTCGATACCCGCACGAGGCAGAAACAAATGGGCAAAGTTTCTTTCACTCTGAATGCCCCTGTTACCTAGCAGTAAATAGGTACCTGGGAGTTAGTCAGCTGTCACGGGCTGCTTCCTGGGGGTGGAGGCCTGGTCGAGGACCGGGCCGCGGGGACACTAAAGCCCCGAAATCATCTCAAGATAACCTTCTGTACATAGGTACGAAGCTCACCTCTCAATGATTCTCCCATATTTTCTCAAGACAATGATGCCAAAAAGCCTACCCCAACTTAACATAGGCCTAACTGCACAAAATCCTAATCCATAATATCTACAAAAATACCTTTTTTATTACTCAAAATTGTAATTATTATGTAGCATTTGGGCCTTTCGGAACGGCCCTACTGAAAAGGCTTCAGGAAGCCCAACAAGGCTTTATTGGGCTTTAGCTCCTAAGCCCAGCCTTTGGGATAATTCTTTTAATTCTATTAATAAACTTAATTAGTAAACAGGTGAGAAAGTCTATATGGGACTTACCAATATACATAATGTCTTCATATTTACCTACGACACATATACATTCCTGTTCATACATGTATTTATGTGTAAGTCTAGTAAGGTATTGCATGTGTCTGGGAAGATATGTTCTCATCTAGTTGTGTTTGCGGGGGGTTGAGCTCTGGCTCTTTGGTCCCGCCTCTCAACTGTCAATCAACTGGTGTACAGGTTCCTGAGCCTATTGGGCTCTATCATATCTACACTTGAAACTGTGTATGGAGTCAGCCTCCACCACATCACTGCCTAATGCATTCCATTTGTCAACAACTCTGACACTAAAAAAAGTTCTTTCTAACATCTCTGTGGCTCATTTGGGCACTCAGTTTCCACCTGTGTCCCCTAGTGCGTGTGCCCCTTGTGTTAAATAACCTATCAGTTCCTCTGAGAATCTTGTATGTGGTGATCATGTCCCCTCTAACCCTTGTGTCTGTGTGTTTTCATTTGACCTGAACACACACGGGTCGAGGCTTGCTTGCAAACTTTTAAACCTTTTCAAACTTCCCTACGTACGTTTTAGGCGGGGTGGGAGTGGGGGCGTCGCGACGTGGCTGCATACTCCACAATTGGTATCACGTAGGTAGTATGCAGTGATCTCAATCTCTCCTCGTATATGTTTTAACCAGTGTGTGTGTGGTATATGCTGCTGATGTTATTCTGTTTATGTGTGCCACCGGATTTTGGCTTGTAAAAAGTCGTGGTGGTGGATTTATTTGCTGTATGTGTTGTATTTGGTGTTGTATGTAGATGTAGCCGTGTTGTATGTGGCACTGCATGTGGTGGTGGTTGTGAATGAGATAGTTGTTGGTAGTAGTGCACATTGATGCAAATGTTGGTTATGTGTGATGGTGGTTGATAGTGGAACTACGTATAGTGGGGATAGTGAGGCTAGGTGGTTGGGCTAGGCGGTGTGGCAAGGTTGGGGGTGCTAGGTGATGCTAGGTGGCTGGGCTAGGTGGTGAGAGGGGGGGCGGGAGATGGTAGTGAGCAGTACCAGCTGGGAGTAGGTCAAGGTGGTGGTATCTCACCTGTTACAATTCTTTATTGTCTTACGTGTGTGTGTGTGTGTGTGTGTGTGTGTGTGTGTGTGTGTGTGTGGGTGTGTGGGTGTGTGGGTGTGTGTGTGTGTGTGTGTGTGTGTGTGTGTGTGTGTGTGTGTGTGTGTGTGTGTGTGTGTGTGTGGGTGTGTGTGTGTGTGTGGGTGTGTGTGTGTGTGTGGGTGTGTGTGTGTGTGTGGGTGTGTGTGGGTGTGTGTGTGTGTGCGTGTGTGCGTGTGTGCGTGTGTGCGTGTGTGTGTGTGTGCGTGTGTGTGTATACTCACCTATTTGTGCTTGCGGGGGTTCAGCTCTGGCTCGTTGGTCCCGCCTCTCAACTGTCAATCAACTGGTGTACAGGTTCCTGAGCCTATTGGGCTCTATCATATCTACATTTGAAACTGTGTATGGAGTCAGCCTCCACCACATCACTGCCTAATGCATTCCATTTGTCAACCACTCTGACACTAAAAATGTTCTTTCTAATATCTCTGTGGCTCATTTGGGCACTCAGTTTCCACCTGTGTCCCCTAGTGCGTGTGCCCCTTGTGTTAAATAGCCTGTCGATTCCCTTGAGAATCTTGAATGTGGTGATCATGTCCCCCCATGTGGTGTGGGTGTAGTGCGCGCGCGCGTGCGTGAGAAAACAAGGATAGAGACAAAGGCTTCACAGTCACCAGTCTAAGAGCGATAACCTTCCCAAACTCACCAGTTCGACCCCCACCTGTCTCAAGGCAGACAG
>NC_091222.1:25408463-25418463 GCF_040958095.1 Procambarus clarkii | reverse complement strand
TCGGTGTTTACAAAGGTTCAGTTCATCATACTTATCATTTTTATCATCAATATCTGTGAATATCTGTACTGAAGATAGTGAGAAATAGATAAATTGGATAGTTTATGGATAGATGAAGTGGGGGAGGAATAGGGGACCGATCCTGAGCCCTTATCATCCATCAGTCACCTTTCTGAGTTTAGTGAGGCTAGCCATTAGCGTCGGTCTTCTAACCTTGAATAAAGAGATATTATGTTTTATTGATAAGAGATAACCCTGGAAACACAAACCGAAACTGTCTCTATTTTCCGGTTGTTACAACTTGTAATAAAGTTGTTACATTTTGGCTTAACGTGTTTATGACGTATTAGAACGTTGTTACAACTTGCTATATTGGTTGTTATAACTGGTTAGGAGGTGTTAAAACTTGTTCGAACGTTGTACCAACGTCGTAGTTTCGGTGTGTGTTTGGGGGGAAGACTCATATCTAAGATACATTGAATATTTATTAAGACATTTGAAGTGCTCTTTCATACATGTCGAAGTATTGATCGTTTATATTAGAGATTGAATTAATTTTATTGACTGGATTAAGTCTTAGTAATTATTTTATGTAAATAATTATTGAAAATGTGAAAATCTATTTAGTGGTAGCTTATTCTATCTATCAGCCCAGGACACAACCCGTTCTCGCACTTTCTTACAGTCAGTATTGACTTATTAAATACGTGCATATGTGGCATACTAAACATACTAATTTACCTTGAAAAGCTTCATAGAAAACACCGACCTTACCTAACCTTCTTAGTATGTTTACGAAGCAATAAGATGCTTATCTTAACATACTAAGAAGGTTAGGTAAGGTCGGTGTTTTCTATGAAGCTTTTCAAGGTAAACTAGTGTGTTTAGTATGTCACATATGCACGTATTTAATAAGTCAATATTGACTGTAAGAAAGTGCGAGAACGGGTTGCGGGGCTTAGCGTCCCCGCGGCCCGGTCGTCGACCAGGCCTCCTGGTTGCTGACTGATCAACCAGGCTGTTAGACACGGCTGCTCTCAGCCTGACGTATGAGTCACAGCCTGGTTGATCAGGTATCCTTTGGAGTCTTAGCTTGTCTTAAGCTTAACTTAGCTTGTTTTAAGCTTAACTTAGCTTGTCTTAAGCTTAACTTAGCTTGTTTTAAGCTTAACTTAGCTTGTCTTAAGCTTAACTTAGCTTGTCTTAAGCTTAACTTAGCTTGTCTTAAGCTTAACGTAGCTTGTCTTAAGCTTAACTTATCTTGTCTTAAGCCTAACTTAGCTTGTCTTAAGCCTAACTTAGCTTGTCTTAAGCTTAACTTAGCTCGTCTTAAGCTTAACTTAGCTCGTCTTAAGCTTAACTTAGCTCGTCTTAAGCTTAACTTAGCTTGTCTTAAGCTTAACTTAGCTCGTCTTAAGCTTAACTTACCTTGTCTTAAGCTTAACTTAGCTCGTCTTAAGCTTAACTTAGCTCGTCTTAAGCGTAACTTAGCTCGTCTTAAGCTTAACTTAGCTTGTCTTAAGCTTAACTTAGCTTGTCTTAAGCCTAACTTAGCTTGTCTTTAGCTTAACTTAGCTCGTCTTAAGCTTAACTTAGCTCGTCTTAAGCTTAACTTAGCTCGTCTTAAGCTTAACTTAGCTCGTCTTAAGCTTAACTTAGCTCGTCTTAAGCTTAACTTAGCTTGTCTTAAGCTTAACTTAGCTCGTCTTAAGCTTAACTTAGCTTGTCTTAAGCTTAACTTAGCTCGTCTTAAGCTTAACTTAGCTCGTCTTAAGCGTAACTTAGCTCGTCTTAAGCTTAACTTAGCTTGTCTTAAGCTTAACTTAGCTTGTCTTAAGCCTAACTTAGCTTGTCTTTAGCTTAGCTCGTCTTAAGCTTAACTTAGCTCGTCTTAAGCTTAACTTAGCTCGTCTTAAGCTTAACGTAGCTTGTCTTAAGCTTAACTTATCTTGTCTTAAGCCTAACTTAGCTTGTCTTAAGCCTAACTTAGCTTGTCTTAAGCTTAACTTAGCTCGTCTTAAGCTTAACTTAGCTCGTCTTAAGCTTAACTTAGCTTGTCTTAAGCTTAACTTAGCTCGTCTTAAGCTTAACTTAGCTTGTCTTAAGCTTAACTTAGCTCGTCTTAAGCTTAACTTAGCTCGTCTTAAGCGTAACTTAGCTCGTCTTAAGCTTAACTTAGCTTGTCTTAAGCTTAACTTAGCTTGTCTTTAGCTTAACTTAGCTCGTCTTAAGCTTAACTTAGCTCGCCTTAAGCTTAACTTAGCTCGTCTTAAGCTTAACTTAGCTCGTCTTAAGCTTAACTTAGCTCATCTTAAGCTTAACTTAGCTTGTCTTAAGCTTAACTTAGCTCGTCTTAAGCTTAACTTAGCTTGTCTTAAGCTTAACTTAGCTCGTCTTAAGCTTAACTTAGCTCGTCTTAAGCGTAACTTAGCTCGTCTTAAGCTTAACTTAGCTTGTCTTAAGCTTAACTTAGCTTGTCTTAAGCCTAACTTAGCTCGTCTTTAGCTTAACTTAGCTCGTCTTAAGCTTAACTTAGCTCGTCTTAAGCTTAACTTAGCTCGTCTTAAGCTTAACTTAGCTCGTCTTAAGCTTAACTTAGCTTGTCTTAAGCTTAACTTAGCTTGTCTTAAGCCTAACTTAGCTTGTCTTTAGCTTAACTTAGCTTGTCTTAAGCTTAACTTAGCTCGTCTTAAGCTTAACTTAGCTTGTCTTAAGCTTAACTTAGTTTGTCTTAAGCCTAACTTAGCTTGTCTTTAGCTTAACTTAGCTTGTCTTAAGCTTAACTTAGCTCGTCTTAAGCGTGTCTTAAGCATTCCTTAAGCACCCTGGCAGTAGTTGAGATTAACAACTGTTCATTATCTTGAACAGTAATTGTTCAAGATGTTCAAGCCATTAGTACACACACGTACACGTGCTTCCTCATGTAACGCCAATTAATTTCTGTAACTTGGGTTTGTAAGGAAGAAATAAACTTATTTCAGTGTATGTATGATTTTGTAACTCACTTATTTCAGTGTATGTATGATTTTGTAACTCACTTATTTCAGTGTATGTACGATTTTGTAACTCATTTCAGTGTGTGTACGATTTTGTAACTCATTTCAGTGTGTGTACGATTTTGTAACTCATTTCAGTGTGTGTACGATTTTGTAACTCATTTCAGTGTATGTACGATTTTGTAACTCATTTCAGTGTATGTACGATTTTGTAACTCATTTCAGTGTATGTACGATTTTGTAACTCATTTCAGTGTATGTACGATTTTGTAACTCATTTCAGTGTGTGTACGATTTTGTAACTCACTAATACGTCATTTTTTGGTAGTAAATGCATTTGAGGGTTATCTTGAGATTCGGGGCTTAGCGTCCCCGCGGCCCGGTCCTCGATTTGGCCTGCTTTTTGTTAAACATCCCCCCTAGGAAGCAGCCCGTAGCAGCTGTCTAACTCACAGGTACCTATTTACTGCTAGGTGAACAGGAGGCATCAGGGTGAAATAAACTCTATTTATTTCCGCCTCCACCGGGGATCGAACCCGGAACCTCAGGACTACGAATCCCGAGCGCTGTCCACTCAGCCATCAGACCCCTTACAAATGATAGAGTACTTTTTCTTACTTCTCATAGCGGCACTTGATCTAAAAATTAATAAAAATATAATAATTTAAGATTAGTAATTTAATAATTCTACATTATGGATTACTATTTTAATGACCAATTTTTTTTTAATTTAGAATTTTTTTAATTAAGAATTTTTTTAATTTAGAATTTTTTTAATTTAGGAATTTTTAATTTAGAATTTTTTGATTTATGGTCTTTGAAATTAATTACCATAAATTGATGACTGAAAATGAGCAATTGAAAACGTATAATTAATTGAATTAGGAAAGAAGATTAGAGAAGACTAGGCCGGATTAGAGACAAGATTAGGCCGGATTAGAGAGAAGATTAGGCCGGATTAGAGAGAAGATTAGGCCGGATTAGAGAGACGACTAGGCCGGATTAGAGAGACGACTAGGCCGGATTAGAGAGAAGACTAGGCCGGATTAGAGAGAAGACTAGGCCGGATTAGAAAGAAGACTAGGCCGGATTAGAGAGAAGACTAGACCGGATTAGAGAGAAGATTAGGCCGGATTAGATGATTAGGCTGGATAAGAGAAGACTAGGCCGGATTAGAGAGAAGACTAGGCCGGATTATAGGTAAGACTAGGCCGGATTATAGGTAAGACTAGACCGGATTAGAGAGAAGATTAGGCCGGATTAGAAAGACTAGACCGGATTATCGAGATTAGGCCGGATTAGAAAGAAGACTAGACCGGATTAGAGAAAAGACTAGACCGGATTAGAGAAAAGACTAGACCGGATTAGAGAGATTATGCCGGATTAGAAAGAAGACTAGACTGGATTAGAGAGAAGATTAGGCCGGATTAGAGAGAAGACTAGCCCGGATTAGAGAGAGATGACTAGACCGGATTAGAGAGAGATGACTAGACCGGATTAGAGAAAAGACTAGACCGGATTAGAGAAAAGACTAGACCGGATTAGAGAGACGACTAAACCGGATTAGAGAGAAGACTAGACCGGATTAGAAGAAGACTAGACCGGATTAGAGAGAGATGACTAGACCGGATTAGAGAGAAGATTATACCGGATTAGAAGAAGACTAGGCCGGATTAGAGAGTAGTCTAGACCGGATTAGAGAGATGACTAGGCCGGATTAGAGAGCAGACTATGCCGGATTAGAGAGTAGTCTAGACCGGATTAGAGAGATGACTAGACCGGATTAGAGAGAAGACTAGGCCGGATTAGATAAGACTAGACCAGATTAGAGAGAAGACTAGGCCGGATTAGAGAGATTAGACCGGATTAGAGAGCAGACTAGGCCAGCCCACTACACCCTACTGACCGACCACACGACCAAAAGCGACACTTTCTCCTATGTTTTCCGTGTAAATATTTACTTCTGACGAATCGCGAACTTTCCTGAACATTTAGAACCACAGAAAGCACTGTTCCCTTATCTCCTCCACCTCCTGTTATCGGTGAAAGTGAAGGAAAGTGAGTGTTATACTCTCAACAGTTAACAGTGCATCATTAACTTTTTTTATGTGCCATTAAAGCTCTTCCTCGTTGACAAGGGGAAATAACGGAGCACGGAAGCATTTGGGCACTTTGCATCCTGGTGCGTTTATCTCTCCTGCTTCTGGGAGTTACCGGCTATTCCGGATTTGTAAACGCGGGGTTCTGCGTTCACATAGGGTGTAATAGAACGCAGGCGTTTTAAATGATTGGTTTTGTGTGTTTCAATTGAGTCCAGCGCTCTATCAGCGCATTTGCGCCGCTTTCCGAAGCTTAGCAATGATTTTAATCCGCGTTTTTGACGAGTTTCTTATCCTAGCTCAACACGCTTCGAACGGGTATAATATTAAGCGTTTAAGAGTTTTAGTCAATGCTCATGAGGCTTTTTGGGGTTATCTTGAGATAACTGTTATCTTTCGGGGTTTTTTAGTGTCCCCGCGGCCCGGTCCTCGACCAGGCCTCCACCCCCAGGAAGCAGCCCGTGACAGCTGACTGACACCCAGGTACCTATTTTACTGCTAGCTAACAGGGGCATAGGGTGAAAGAAACTCTGCCCATTGTTTCTCGCCGGCGCTTGGGATCGAACCCAGGACCACAGGATCACAAGTCCAGTGTGCTGTCCGCTCGGCCGACCGGCTCTCCCTAGGCTGTGTAGCTCCAACTAACTGAATTTGGAACAAGCAAGGGGTAACTGGCGCCAGTTCCCCGGCGCCATGGATATCTATGGATATCTATGGATCATGGTTATCTATGGATAACCCATGTTACTAATGTCCCCTTATACCCTACTAACATTATTCAATGTTCCCGCTATTGACAACGGTGTTTACATGTGTGTTTGTCATGTGTGGTGTTTGCTTCCATAAGCTCATTTATGGGTTATCTTGAGGTTATCTTGAGATGATTTCGGGGCTTTAGTGTCCCCGCGGCCCGGTCCTCGACCAGGCCTCCACCCCCAGGAAGCAGCCCGTGACAGCTGACTAACACCCAGGTACCTATTTACTGCTAGGTAACAGGGGCATTCAGGGTGAAAGAAACTTTGCCCATTTGTTTCTGCCTCGTGCGGGAATCGAACCCGCGCCACAGAATTACGAGTCCTGCGCGCTATCCACCAGGCTACGAGGCCCTCCTCGTGAGCTTGTGGAGCAAAAATCGTATTTAAACCTTCAAACACAGCACGAAATGACACAGAAAAAAGTGACTTCTAGAGTTGAATGTTTGCGTCACTAGAGGATAAAGATATATTGTGTGACGCAAGCAACCCAAGCCACCATTCTGTGCCTCAGGTGACGCAGTATTGTCTCACCAAGCTAGGAAGCAATTGCGTCATGTGAAAGGTGAGGTTTTATGAGAGAGAGAGAGAGAGAGAGAGAGAGAGAGAGAGAGAGAGAGAGAGACACGAAAGATATTTCACCCCCCATTCTAACTCTCGTAAGAAAGTCGCACCAGGTTTTTTTATTCGGCAATCATGATAGCTCCGCTACCGATCTTGATTTATGGTCCGTAATGTGTGTAAATAACCGGGATATTCGCCCATCAGCACCTCGGAGCCCGGTGTAGCACACTCTTGCCGCCGTGGCTGTGTAGTTACGACTGATTTGCTCTGGTTTTAAGACTTCGACAACACGGAAGGTGAAAAAGGCTGCATGTTGTGCCCGCGGGAAGACTGAGGGGTGAGAAGTGAGGGGAAAGGTGTAAGGGGAAAGTTGTGAAAGGGGAAGGAAGGGAGGGAGACTAGGGGCCTCGTGGCCTGGTGGATAGCGCGCAGGACTCGTAATTCTGTGGCGCGGGTTCGATTCCCGCACGAGGCAGAAACAAATGGGCAAAGTTTCTTTCACCCTGAATGCCCCTGTTACCTAGCAGTAAAATAGGTACCTGGGTGTTAGTCAGCTGTCACGGGCTGCTTCCTGGGGGTGGAGGCTTGGTCGAGGACCGGGCCGCGGGAACACTAAAGCCCCGAAATCATCTCAAGATAAGATCTCAAGAAGATAACCTTCCCATCTTTTCCCTTATCATTACCTGTCGCGCTCAGCTAATGAATGACATCTTTTCCATGAGTGAATGATATCTTTTCCATGAGTGAATGATATCTTTTCCATGAGTGAATGATATCTTTTCCATGAGTGAATGACACTTTCAACAGATGAATGACGCTTTCTGGCGATGAATGATGCGTTCCCTTCAGAGAATGATAACTTTCCGTGATGAATGGCTCCATCCCTTGATGAAATATAGATTTATATATGGGTATATATATCTATATATGCTAAAGTAAGGAGTAAAGATAAGATGCACAGGATGAATATACTATTGGCCATACATACTAAGATTAGTCAGGTGATGAGGTGACGCCAGGTGACCTCAGGTGACGTCAGATGACCTCAGGTGACGTCAGATGACATCAGGTGACGTCAGATGACCTCAGGTGACGTCAGATGGCCTCAGGTGACGTCAGGTGACGTCAGGTGACGTCAGATGACCTCAGGTGACGTCAGATGACCTCAGGTGACTTCAGATGACCTCAGGTGACGTCAGATGACCTCAGGTGACGTCAGATGACCTCAGGTGACTTCAGGTGACCTCAGATGACCTCAGATGATCTCAGGTGACTTCAGGTGACCTCAGATGACCTCAGGTGACCTCAGATGACCTCACAACTCAGGTGACTATAGTGGGCATGACGTTTTGGGACAGTGATGTCATTATTTGACATCTTCGTGTCTCACTCTCACTCAAGGTGGGTAGAGTGAATAGTTCCGTTATTTGAGTATTTATAAAAGGTTGTTCGACTTTTATGTGGATGGCTTCAAGAATATGTAATCTTTTTGTATCTTGGGTTACATGGCCTTCCCGGCTTGGTGTCTTGTTTGATAATTGCATCTTGCGTTTTGTCTAATATGTGTTTTTGTTCAACATTTTTCTTGTTAGGGTGATGTTATGGGCTTGTTTGGTGGGATATTTAGGGGCACCCCAGTTAAGATGACTGGTCACGGGAGACATCTCCCTTCACGCAGGGTGCAGTCGCACCTCCACAGATCTCCAGTATCATCTATTGATACTGGAAATGGCTCAAAAGGGCCACCACTTATGGGCTATTCATGCCCGTGCCACCTTTTGGGTGGCTTAATCTTCTCTCTCTCTCTCTCTCTCTCTCAAGATGACAGGTCAAACGCCTCGTTAGCTTGGTCGACGTCATACCTATGTACTACGTTCAGGTGTGACGTCGACCAAGCTGAGGGTAGAGCGACGGGCTTCATGCAGGTCGGCGTTCAATCCCCGACCGTTCACAAGTGGTTGGGCACCATTCCTTTCCCCCGTCCCATCCCAAATCCTGACTCCTTCCCAGTGCTATATAGTCGTAATGATTTGGCGCTTTTTCCTAATGGTTCCATTTCCTTTGCCCTTTTCTTAGTTCCCTTTTCTTAGTTTTAGTTTTATGAGCCGTTCTTTGACTGTTGTTTTCCTCCTAATGAGGCTCTGAAGTGGGTTAGGTTGCATGTTTGCTATATTTACTGGCTCTTTCATTCTGCCTCACCGCTTCTCTTCTGGCTCTGAGGTAATCATTCTTGGCCCTCTGGTATCTTCTTCCTCTATCTGATGTTCTGTTATTCCAAATGGTCTTCTCATCAACCAAACATTTTGATACAAGTTGTGCCAATCTCTCTAATGG
Organism: Procambarus clarkii; assembly: GCF_040958095.1. NCBI lineage: Eukaryota > Metazoa > Arthropoda > Malacostraca > Decapoda > Cambaridae > Procambarus > Procambarus clarkii. Next base: position 25,409,718 of record NC_091222.1, on the reverse strand, counting down.
TGAAAATACTATTTTTCCAATATATATTTCTATTTGAAACTATAAGGTAAATGCAGGTGATGAGTCACAATAACGTGGCTGAAGTATGTTGACCAGACCACACACTAGAAGTTGAAGGGACGACGACGTTTCGGTCCGTCCTGGACCATTCTCAAGTCGATTGTGTCATATAAGTCAAGTCGATTGTCATTATAAGGTAAATGATACTTCAAGACAGAATTATAAGTTTAATTTTGAGTATTGTATACCTACTTAGTCCAGCCATTATTGTAATGATTTGTTTAAGTTACGAATGGAATTTATACCTGATCTGATCTATACCTGATCCATACCTGATTACCTGATCTATTATACCTGATCTATTATACCTGATCTATACCTGATTACCTGATCAACCAGGCTGTGACTCATACGTCAGGCTGCGAGCAGCCGCGTCTAACAGCCTGGTTGATCAGTCCAGCAACCAGGAGGCCTGGTCGACGACCGGGCCGCGGGGACACTAAGCCCCGGAAGCACCTCAAGGTAGCCTCAAGGTATAAGTGATTGCATCTCTGATTATATTGTGGATTCTTCTCTTGCATCTTGGAGTGTTCTTGTGGACTTGGATAGACGTGTTTACTGACTCCTGACACTTCTGGGTGACATGTTTAAGATTCGCTACTTGGAACAAAAAGTTCCAAGTAGCACGGGCTATGGTGAGCCCGTAAACTGTCTTATATATCTCTGGGTGACATAGTTCATCGGGTCTTGAGCAGTCTACACTCTGGGTTCTGTTTCCCCCCATGTTATATATATGTTGGGAATTTTCTGGGTGTGATTTGCTAGGCTGTATGCCAGTTTTTTATTTTCTGGTCTTTTGAGCAAGTTATCTCTTATCTCCAACAGGTAATCATATGTCAGAAGTGTGTGTGTGTGTGTGCGTGTGTGTGTGTGTGTGTGTGTGTGTGTGTGTGTGTGTGTGTGTGTACTCACCTATTTGTGCTTGCGGGGGTTGAGCTCTGGCTCTTTGGTCCCGCCTCTCAACTGTCAATCAACTGGTGTACAGGTTCCTGAGCCTATTGGGCTCTATCATATCTACACTTGAAACTGTGTATGGAGTCAGCCTCCACCACATCACTTCCTAATGCATTCCATTTGTCAACCACTCTGACACTAAAAAAGTTCTTTCTAATATCTCTGTGGCTCATTTGGGCACTCAGTTTCCACCTGTGTCCCCTTGCGCGTGTTCCCCTTGTGTGTGTTTGTGTGTGTGTGT
>NC_091222.1:25393463-25400963 GCF_040958095.1 Procambarus clarkii | reverse complement strand
CCTGTGATTTAAGGCTGTGTACTCCTGTGAGTTTAGGCTGTGTACTCCTGTGATTTAAGGCTGTGTACTCCTGTGATTTAAGGCTGTGTACTCCTGTGAGTTTAGGCTGTGTACTCCTGTGATTTAAGGCTGTGTACTCCTGTGAGTTTAGGCTGTGTACTCCTGTGAGTTAAGGCTGTGTACTCCTGTGAGTTTAGGCTGTGTACTCCTGTGATTTAAGGCTGTGTACTCCTGTGAGTTAAGGCTGTGTACTCCTGTGAGTTTAGGCTGTGTACTCCTGTGTATGTTAAGATAAGCATCTTATTGCTTCTTATTTACAATTATTACTTAACCTAATAACGGTATAATTTAAGTAATAATTGTAATTAAGAAGCAATAAGATGCTGATGCTTAACATACTAAGAAGGTGAGGTGAGGTCGGTGTTTTCTATGTAGCTTTTCAAGGTAAACTAAAATATTTACAATCAATTAGTATGTCACATATGCACTTATTAAATAAGCCAATATTGACTATAAGCAAGTGCGAGAACGGGTTGAAAAAAAAAAGTTACTTTAAGACAAAAATATAGAAAAGTATTGTCACTATAACTGAAGGACAAAGCAGCCTTAAATTAAATTTAATATTGAGAGGAGAACAATGGGATTATTTTTTACTGTTGAGAAAATCCTGATTGATCAAATGATCCTGTGATCAAATGATCCTGTGATCAAATGATCCTGTGATCAAATGATCCTGTGATCAAATGATCCTGTGATCAAATGATCCTGTGATCAAATGATCCTGTGATCAAATGATCCTGTGATCAAATGATCCTGTGATCAAATGATCCTGTGATCAAATGATCCTGTGATCAAATGATCCTGTGATCAAATGATCCTGTGATCAAATGATCCTGTGATCAAATGATCCTGTGATCAAATGATCCTGTGATCAAATGATCCTGTGATCAAATGATCCTGTGATCAAATGATCCTGTGATCAAATGATCCTGTGATCAAATCCTTGGCCCTCGGCTTTCTTAGCATTTTGCATTAATAGCTGAACACAATCATGTGTTGTTGGTATTAGAATCTGGGAAGAAATTGGAAGTATTATTCTATTTTAGCTACAGCTGTAGGCATGCGGGTAAATAGTTACGTAGTTAAATAGTTACATAGTTTGTGTCAATAGATCGACGCGTTCCGACCTTGGCGGAAAGGAATCTCTCCAACCTTCACCGTTTTCTTTCAGTTGTAGAGTTAGGTGGGGAAACTGATCCACGATGATGACAAGGAAAATATATTGTAGTATTTCGCGTCCCATCCCATTGTTCTAGCTTTTTATAATACCTTCTAGAGGTCTTTTGTTTCCTTATCAATTGTTCTATATTGTGTTCATTCTTATCTTTTTTTTTAGTGTGTTCTGCTTTCATCTTTGATAAGATCTTTGTTCTTCCTGTTATCATGATTCTAAATTATTTTCTTATTTTTCATGACTCTTTATTCTCTTTTTAATCCAATTTTTCTTCTCTAAATTTTTATTATTTTTTAATCTCTTCTTGATTCACGTTTTAGCTTTTCGGGTTTTCAATATACACATTAAGGAACCCGGTTCGGATCCCTGGACCCAGATTCACGAAGCAGTTACGCAAGCACTTAGGAACGTGTACATCTTTCCTCAATCTTTGACGGCTTTGGTTACATTTATTAAACAGTTTACAAGCATGAAAACTTGCCAATCAACTGTTGTTATTGTTATAAACAGCCTCCTGGTGCTTCGGAGCTCATTAACTGTTTAATAATTGTAAACAAAGCCGCCAAAGATTGAGAAAAGGTGTACAGGTTCGTAAGTGCTTCGTGAATCTGGGTCCTGGCTGTCCTCATAGGAAATATGCCATAATTGTAATGTTGTCAACCACTCATGTCATTTTTCAAGTCGTTCATGTTTTCCAAGGGTAGGAGTCGTTCGTGTATACCAAGAATAGGGCCGTTCGTGTGTTCGTGGATAGTACAGCCATCATTAACACGAAAATAACAAAACACGAAGCCACACTCCTGTAAATGCCTCGCATAAGTCTGTAATTGCATACAGCGTTTCAAAGACAGGCATACCATACACTTTCGAATTAAATACGCGAGAGGTGGAATATTTTGAGTGTATATCCCTTACCAATATACCTTTGATAGAGCACAATGGTCAATATATCAGCGGGTGAAACGTATAATTATGTAGTGGATATATTAACCCTGTAATCTTCTGATATTATACGGTGTATGAATTTGTATACATGAAAGTATTCATACAGTCACGGAGAATATACAACATGTATACTTAACATGTTGGGTGATGCTTTTGTTGAGGATTTTGTATTAATACACATGTGTATTAATGTATTGTCAGTACCACAACACACAACAGGAGTATGTATCATGTATATAGGGGGGGCCTCGTAGCCTGGTGGATAGCGCGCAGGACTCGTAATTCTGTGGCGCGGGTTCGATTCCCGCACGAGGCAGAAACAAATGGGCAAAGTTTCTTTCACCCTGAATGCCCCTGTTACCTAGCAGTAAAATAGGTACCTGGGAGTTAGTCAGCTGTCACGGGCTGCTTCCTGGGGGTGGAGGCCTGGTCGAGGACCGGGCCGCGGGGACACTAAAAAAAAGCCCCGAAATCATCTCAAGATAACCTCAAGATAACCTCAAGATATCACTGTGTATCACAAAGTTTCCAAATACTCCTCACTCGAAAATGCAGAACTAGACATGAAATGCAAAATCAGATTATCTTAAATATATAAGATTTGTAAACTAGTTTTGCCAACTGAGAACCCAATTTTCAGTCACTTAAAAAATTCACACAATTTTTAAATAATTTATCTCTGATACACAATAATAAATTTCAAATTCTATACATTAATCTGATTAAAATAAATCATATATAACTATTAAGGCAATAATTCCATCGCTACAGATAATTGTACAAAGTGCTGGTCATTGTAGCAGTATCCAAATGCAATACAATCATACATACACATGTTAATACAAGAATACAATCATACATATGTTAATACCTTGTTTAAATATACGCAGTCCTATTAAATATAATGACAGATTAATGGTAGTGGTACAATGACAATTGAATTAGATTAAAAAAAACATTAATAAGTATATATAATTAATGTTAAAATTTACATTATTCATATTATTAACATTGTACAAGTGAAACTGTTTTAATGTGTATCATTGTAAACACAATGAACATAATGGGCTTACAATAGTTTTCAATCCAATTTGCATTAATGCAAAATTGTCTTGTTTTTCATTGCTTGCATTTGTTACTTAATCGCCACAAGCCACCACAGTTAGCTTGCTCCACAGTCATGTGAACCAGAGCAAGAATGTCTTTACAATAACTTGAAGGCCAACTGCGTTATTATAAATTAATGCAGCCTTTGCAGTCTCCGTGGTGTAGTGGTAAGACACTCGCCTGGCGTTCCGCGAGCGCTATGTCATGGGTTCGTATCCTGGCCGGGGAGGATTTACTGGGCGCAATTCCTTAACTGTAGCCTCTGTTTAACGCAACAGTAAAATGTGTACTTGGATGAAAAAACGATTCTTCGCGGCGGGGATCGTATTCCAGGGACCATAGGATTAAGGACTTGCCCGAAACGCTACGCGTACTAGTGGCTGCTACAAGAATGTAACAACTCTTGTATATATCTCAAAAAAAAAAAAAAACAATTAAAGAGAATGTATGAGTTATTTCCTTGCGTTGGCGTGAATAATTCTATGCAAAAAAATATATATAAATATATTTTATGGGTTTGTACCTCCAGCTCTCCTCACGAAATTAGCGACTGTGTGTGTGTACTCACCTAGTTGTACTCACCTAGTTGTGTTTGCGGGGGTTGAGCTCTGGCTCTTTGGTCCCGCCTCTCAACTGTGTGTGTGTGTGAAAATGTACTCAATGTACATATTTGTGTATGTTTAACTGTACATATAATCTGAGCACAGTTCTGTAGTACTGAAGACTTTAAAATCTAGGTTTGGTTAGGTTAGGTTGCATAGGCCAACCCGTTCTCGCAAATTCGTAAAGTCAATATTGACTTATTAACTACGTGCATAGGTGATATACTAAACATAATAGATACCCTTAAAAAGATTCATAGAAAACACCGACCTTACCTAACCTTGTTAGTATCTTAAGATAAGCATCTTATTGCTTCGTAATTACAATTATTACTTACCCTATACCTATTATAGGTTAGGTAATAATTGTAATTACGAAGCAATAAGATGCTTATCTTAACATACTAAGTAGGTTAGGTAAGGTCGGTGTTTTCTATGAATCTTTTTAAGGGTATCTATTATGTTAAGTATGTCACCTATGCACATATTTAATAAGTCAATATTGACTTATTAAATTTGCGAGAACGGGTTGCATAGGCTACAGTTAGCTTTGGTTAGGCTTCGGCTAATTGAGTTTGATTAGGCAGGGTTAGGCTCAGTAAAGTTAATTTTATTTATATTAGGTTCAGTTGGATTAGGTTAATCCCCGATTGGGTAAGTTAGGTTAGGTTAGGTTAGGTTAGGTTTCACTATAAACAAACCCGTAGTTAAGGTGCAAGTCAGGTACCTTCCCCTAAGGTTCCCCAACGTCGAGAAACTGACGTACTAAAGTGCCCTTATCCTAACCTACCAGAGGACCCAAAACAGAAAACGGGACAGTACGTCACTTTCGCCAACCGCTTCCATTTTCTAGTACGACGATTTTTTGGCGATATGTAACGCATACGTGCGAAAAGCGACGTTCTATGTAGGAGGACAGGTTGGATAGCGTTACAGCTGCTACTGTTACGCTATGGATAACTTTACATATCGTTGTAACGCGTTATCAGGAGGTAGATATCCTACCTCGTCTATCACCGTTAGAGGTCAGAGGCTCAAACAACGTGGGGTCAGGGACACATAGTTGGGCTGGACACTGTCACAGATAGTCACTATCGCTGAGGACCTGAAGACCAGGGGCCAGATTCACGAAAGCACTTACGCAAGCACTTACGAACCTGTACATCTTTTCTCAATCTTTGGCGGCTTTCTTTCCAATTACTATCCAGTTAATGAGCTCCGAAGCACCAGGAGGCTGTTTATAACAATAACAACAGTTGATTGGCAAGTTTTCATGCTTGTAAACTGTTTAATAAATGTAACCAAAGCCGTCAAAGATTGAGGAAAGATGTACACGTTCGTAAGTGCTTGCGTAACTGCTTCGTGAATCTGGCCCCAGGTTCGTAAGTGCTTGCGTAACCGCTTCGTGAATCTGGCCCCAGGTTCGTAAGTGCTTGCGTAACTGCTTCGTGAATCTGGCCCCAGGTTCGTGAGTGCTTGCGTAACTGCTTCGTGAATCTGGCCCCAGGTTCGTAAAGTGCTTGCGTAACTGCTTCGTGTAATCTGGCCCCAGGTTCGTAAGTGCTTACGTAACTGCTTCGTGTATCTGGCCCCAGGTTCGTGAGTGCTTGCGTAACTGCTTCGTGAATCTGGCCCCAGGTTCGTAAGTGCTTGCGTAACTGCTTCGTGTATCTGGCCCCAGGTTCGTAAGTGCTTGCGTAACTGCTTCGTGAATCTGGCCCCAGGTTCGTAAGTGCTTGCGTAACTGCTTGGTGAATCTGGCCCCAGGTTCGTAAGTGCTTGCGTAACTGTTTCGTGAATCTGGCCCCAGGTTCGTAAGTGCTTGAGTAACTGCTTCGTGAATCTGGCCCCAGGTTCGCCATGAGGTAGGGCAGCTTTTGGCACGTTGCGATCCAATGTCTGGGATGAAAGAGGTGTTGCCATTAAGACCAAGCTCCTTAATGATCGTCCTGTCCACAATCCACTATGCTTGCGTGATATAGACTGTCTATAGCTGTCATGCAAAATAGCCAAACCGTTTCCGTCTGTGCTGTCTGCTGAAGGTGAGATGTCAGATGCTGGTCGGCCGAGCGGACAGCACACTGGACTTGTGATCATGTGGTCCTGGGTTCGATCTCAGGCGCCGGGGGAGAAACAATGGGCAGAGTTTCTTTCAACCTATGCCCCTGTTACCTAGCAGTAAAATAGGTACCTGGGTGTTAGTCAGCTGTCACGGGCTGCTTCTTGGGGGTGGAGGCCTGGTTGAGGACCGGGCCGCTGGGACACTAAAGCCCCGAAATCATCTCAAGATAACTCAAGATAACTCAAGATGCAGACATTCTTGCACAGGCTGACAGTGACTATCCACTCCATGCAAGGCACAGTTCAGATGGACTGGCCATCCCGTGGACATGTCTATTGAGCGACTGTCCAAGATGTCCTACGATGAGCTACAACATAGAAAACGTTCTCTTGGAGTACAAAAAAAAAGAGATTTAAGGACATCCTTAAGGCTTACCTCAAAAGCTGTCTGGCTCGGGTTCATGCAGATATAGCAATGCACAGAGAAAGAGAAACTGAATGATGTTGCATAGAAATGGTCACTCCGCGAGTCCAGGAATGTAGCAGTTTCCCCTTGCCGGGGAGCCCACACTTCAACCCGTTCTCGCAAATTCGTAAAGTCAATATTGACTTATTAACTACGTGCATAGGTGATATACTAAACATAATAGATACCCCTAAAAAGATTCATAGAAAACACTGACCTTACCTAACCTTGTTAGTATCTTAAGATAAGCATCTTATTGCTTCGTAATTACAATTATTACTTAACCTATACCTATTATAGGTTAGGTAATAATTGTAATTACGAAGCTATAAGATGCTTATCTTAAGATACTAACAAGGTTAGGCAAGGTCGGTGTTTTCTATGAATCTTTTTAAGGGTATCTATTATGTTAAGTATGTCACCTATGCACATATTTAATAAGTCAATATTGACTTATTAAATTTGCGAGAACGGGTTGTACACTTCCATGTCCCCACTGGAACCGGAAATTCCAGGCTCGGATTGGACTAATAAGTCATCTTCGAACCCACTCCCAGAAGAAATTGATAGTCCATTGAGTGGTTTTCATCGACTTAACGATTATAGAAACCATAAGCCCTACATAGCGACGACAGAAACCAGTCTCATATACACACCTACATCAGAAACCCCAGCCACCAGAACACAGGCGCTGTTTATACATGTTCAGCTTCCACCGTCCATATTGGAGTCATTACATTGTCTGGTCTCGAGTAACGAGGCGCATGGTCGTACACCAAAGCGAATCTAACCATCCGTAGCAGTCGTACGACCCTCACCCAGCAGTCGTACGACCCCCACCTCAGCAGGAGGACGACCTCGACCCCCAGGGCGACACACCCGCCCTCTGACGGTTCCCCAAATCTCACATAATTGCCCGAGTCAACCGCACTGTCGCCGAAGCTGAAAGAAAGATGGATCCTGCTGATACGAAGTCGGAACGAATATTGTGGAAATGAATTAGTGGAGGCAGACATCTGCGATTGTTAGCGTGTGCGTCAGTACTTCTCGCCTGATTGTCACGCCTAAATATGCTCTGGTTTTCC